>NC_092415.1:214055278-214328103 GCF_040894005.1 Engystomops pustulosus
ATCACTTGGTGGTGATGTGTGGGATGTCCTCAGTCTGGTGTCTTTGCTGCCACAGGGCAGGGGACGTGTCCCCGAGGGTTCTGGGTCTGCGGGGATGGGACCTGCATCAGGCAAGACAAGTTGTGTGATGGGAAGAATGACTGCAAGGATGAATCAGATGAAGAGTCAGCCCAGTGCGTGTCTCCAGCTCCGGATAGCACACAAGTAACCCCACCGGGATCCTCCAGAACCACAGCAGGTATATAGTCATACTTGTGATACTCCCGCCCCCCTCAACCCCTGTCTCCCATCCCACTCGATGCCTGTCTCTTGTCTCCCTCAATCCCTGTCTCCTGTGCTATTCAATCCCTTTCTCCCATCCCTCTCGATCCCTGTCTCCCGTCCCTCTCGATCCCTGTCTCCCGTCCCTCTCGATCCCTGTCTCCCGTCCCTCTCGATCTCTGTCTCCCGTCCCTCTCGATCTCTGTCTCCCGTCCCTCTCGATCTCTGTCTCCCATCCCTCTCGTTCCCTGTCTCCCGTCTCCCTCAATCCCTTTCTCCCATCCCTCTCTTTCACTGTCTCCTGTCCCCCTACATCTCTGTCTCCCATCCCTCTCGATCCCTGTCTCCCGTCCCTCTCGATCCCTGTCTCCTGTCCTTTTGATCCCTGTCTCCTGTCCCTTTGATCCCTGTCTCCCGCCCCTCTCGATCCCTGTCTCCCGCCCCTCTCGATCCCTGTCTCCCGCCCCTCTCGATCCCTGTCTCCCGCCCCTCTCGATCCCTGTCTCCCGCCCCTCTCGATCCCTGTCTCCCGTCCCTCTCGATCCCTGTCTCCTGTCCTTTTGATCCCTGTCTCCTGTCCCTTTGATCCCTGTCTCCCGCCCCTCTCGATCCCTGTCTCCCGCCCCTCTCGATCCCTGTCTCCCGCCCCTCTCGATCCCTGTCTCCCGCCCCTCTCGATCCCTGTCTCCCGCCCCTCTCGATCCCTGTCTCCCGCCCCTCTCGATCCCTGTCTCCCGCCCCTCTCGATCCCTGTCTCCCGTCCCTCTCGATCCCTGTCTCCCGTCCCTCTCGATCCCTGTCTCCCGTCCCTCTCGATCCCTGTCTCCCGTCCCTCTCGATCCCT
The DNA here is from genome assembly GCF_040894005.1 of Engystomops pustulosus. Taxonomy (NCBI): domain Eukaryota; kingdom Metazoa; phylum Chordata; class Amphibia; order Anura; family Leptodactylidae; genus Engystomops; species Engystomops pustulosus. The sequence goes on from NC_092415.1 coordinate 214,056,384, forward strand.
GTCTCCCGTCCCTCTCGATCCCTGTCTCCCGTCCCTCTCGATCCCTGTCTCCCGTCCCTCTCGATCCCTGTCTCCCGTCCCTCTCGATCCCTGTCTCCCGTCCCTCTCGATCCCTGTCTCCCGTCCCTCTCGATCCCTGTCTCCCGTCCCTCTCGATCCCTGTCTCCCGTCCCTCTCGATCCCTGTCTCCCGTCCCTCTCGATCCCTGTCTCCCGTCCCTCTCGATCCCTGTCTCCCGTCCCTCTCGATCCCTGTCTCCCGTCCCTCTCGATCCCTGTCTCCCGTCCCTCTCGATCCCTGTCTCCCGTCCCTCTCGATCCCTGTCTCCCGTCCCTCTCGATCCCTGTCTCCCGTCCCTCTCGATCCCTGTCTCCCGTCCCTCTCGATCCCTGTCTCCCGTCCCTCTCGATCCCTGTCTCCCGTCCCTCTCGATCCCTGTCTCCCGTCCCTCTCGATCCCTGTCTCCCGTCCCTCTCGATCCCTGTCTCCCGTCCCTCTCGATCCCTGTCTCCCGTCCCTCTCGATCCCTGTCTCCCGTCCCTCTCGATCCCTGTCTCCCGTCCCTCTCGATCCCTGTCTCCCGTCCCTCTCGATCCCTGTCTCCCGTCCCTCTCGATCCCTGTCTCCCGTCCCTCTCGATCCCTGTCTCCCGTCCCTCTCGATCCCTGTCTCCCGTCCCTCTCGATCCCTGTCTCCCGTCCCTCTCGATCCCTGTCTCCCGTCCCTCTCGATCCCTGTCTCCCGTCCCTCTCGATCCCTGTCTCCCGTCCCTCTCGATCCCTGTCTCCCGTCCCTCTCGATCCCTGTCTCCCGTCCCTCTCGATCCCTGTCTCCCGTCCCTCTCGATCCCTGTCTCCCGTCCCTCTCGATCCCTGTCTCCCGTCCCTCTCGATCCCTGTCTCCCGTCCCTCTCGATCCCTGTCTCCCGTCCCTCTCGATCCCTGTCTCCCGTCCCTCTCGATCCCTGTCTCCCGTCCCTCTCGATCCCTGTCTCCCGTCCCTCTCGATCCCTGTCTCCCGTCCCTCTCGATCCCTGTCTCCCGTCCCTCTCGATCCCTGTCTCCCGTCCCTCTCGATCCCTGTCTCCCGTCCCTCTCGATCCCTGTCTCCCGTCCCTCTCGATCCCTGTCTCCCGTCCCTCTCGATCCCTGTCTCCCGTCCCTCTCGATCCCTGTCTCCCGTCCCTCTCGATCCCTGTCTCCCGTCCCTCTCGATCCCTGTCTCCCGTCCCTCTCGATCCCTGTCTCCCGTCCCTCTCGATCCCTGTCTCCCGTCCCTCTCGATCCCTGTCTCCCGTCCCTCTCGATCCCTGTCTCCCGTCCCTCTCGATCCCTGTCTCCCGTCCCTCTCGATCCCTGTCTCCCGTCCCTCTCGATCCCTGTCTCCCGTCCCTCTCGATCCCTGTCTCCCGTCCCTCTCGATCCCTGTCTCCCGTCCCTCTCGATCCCTGTCTCCCGTCCCTCTCGATCCCTGTCTCCCGTCCCTCTCGATCCCTGTCTCCCGTCCCTCTCGATCCCTGTCTCCCGTCCCTCTCGATCCCTGTCTCCCGTCCCTCTCGATCCCTGTCTCCCGTCCCTCTCGATCCCTGTCTCCCGTCCCTCTCGATCCCTGTCTCCCGTCCCTCTCGATCCCTGTCTCCCGTCCCTCTCGATCCCTGTCTCCCGTCCCTCTCGATCCCTGTCTCCCGTCCCTCTCGATCCCTGTCTCCCGTCCCTCTCGATCCCTGTCTCCCGTCCCTCTCGATCCCTGTCTCCCGTCCCTCTCGATCCCTGTCTCCCGTCCCTCTCGATCCCTGTCTCCCGTCCCTCTCGATCCCTGTCTCCCGTCCCTCTCGATCCCTGTCTCCCGTCCCTCTCGATCCCTGTCTCCCGTCCCTCTCGATCCCTGTCTCCCGTCCCTCTCGATCCCTGTCTCCCGTCCCTCTCGATCCCTGTCTCCCGTCCCTCTCGATCCCTGTCTCCCGTCCCTCTCGATCCCTGTCTCCCGTCCCTCTCGATCCCTGTCTCCCGTCCCTCTCGATCCCTGTCTCCCGTCCCTCTCGATCCCTGTCTCCCGTCCCTCTCGATCCCTGTCTCCCGTCCCTCTCGATCCCTGTCTCCCGTCCCTCTCGATCCCTGTCTCCCGTCCCTCTCGATCCCTGTCTCCCGTCCCTCTCGATCCCTGTCTCCCGTCCCTCTCGATCCCTGTCTCCCGTCCCTCTCGATCCCTGTCTCCCGTCCCTCTCGATCCCTGTCTCCCGTCCCTCTCGATCCCTGTCTCCCGTCCCTCTCGATCCCTGTCTCCCGTCCCTCTCGATCCCTGTCTCCCGTCCCTCTCGATCCCTGTCTCCCGTCCCTCTCGATCCCTGTCTCCCGTCCCTCTCGATCCCTGTCTCCCGTCCCTCTCGATCCCTGTCTCCCGCCCCTCTCGATCCCTGTCTCCCGCCCCTCTCGATCCCTGTCTCCCGCCCCTCTCGATCCCTGTCTCCCGCCCCTCTCGATCCCTGTCTCCCGCCCCTCTCGATCCCTGTCTCCCGCCCCTCTCGATCCCTGTCTCCCGTCCCTCTCGATCCCTGTCTCCCGCCCCTCTCGATCCCTGTCTCCCGCCCCTCTCGATCCCTGTCTCCCGCCCCTCTCGATCCCTGTCTCCCGCCCCTCTCGATCCCTGTCTCCCGCCCCTCTCGATCCCTGTCTCCCGCCCCTCTCGATCCCTGTCTCCCGCCCCTCTCGATCCCTGTCTCCCGCCCCTCTCGATCCCTGTCTCCCGCCCCTCTCGATCCCTGTCTCCCGCCCCTCTCGATCCCTGTCTCCCGCCCCTCTCGATCCCTGTCTCCCGCCCCTCTCGATCCCTGTCTCCCGCCCCTCTCGATCCCTGTCTCCCGCCCCTCTCGATCCCTGTCTCCCGCCCCTCTCGATCCCTGTCTCCCGCCCCTCTCGATCCCTGTCTCCCGCCCCTCTCGATCCCTGTCTCCCGCCCCTCTCGATCCCTGTCTCCCGCCCCTCTCGATCCCTGTCTCCCGCCCCTCTCGATCCCTGTCTCCCGCCCCTCTCGATCCCTGTCTCCCGTCCCTCTCGATCCCTGTCTCCCGTCCCTCTCGATCCCTGTCTCCCGTCCCTCTCGATCCCTGTCTCCCGTCCCTCTCGATCCCTGTCTCCCGTCCCTCTCGATCCCTGTCTCCCGTCCCTCTCGATCCCTGTCTCCCGTCCCTCTCGATCCCTGTCTCCCGTCCCTCTCGATCCCTGTCTCCCGTCCCTCTCGATCCCTGTCTCCCGTCCCTCTCGATCCCTGTCTCCCGTCCCTCTCGATCCCTGTCTCCCGTCCCTCTCGATCCCTGTCTCCCGTCCCTCTCGATCCCTGTCTCCCGTCCCTCTCGATCCCTGTCTCCCGTCCCTCTCGATCCCTGTCTCCCGTCCCTCTCGATCCCTGTCTCCCGTCCCTCTCGATCCCTGTCTCCCGTCCCTCTCGATCCCTGTCTCCCGTCCCTCTCGATCCCTGTCTCCCGTCCCTCTCGATCCCTGTCTCCCGTCCCTCTCGATCCCTGTCTCCCGTCCCTCTCGATCCCTGTCTCCCGTCCCTCTCGATCCCTGTCTCCCGCCCCTCTCGATCCCTGTCTCCCGCCCCTCTCGATCCCTGTCTCCCGCCCCTCTCGATCCCTGTCTCCTGTCCCTCTCGATCCCTGTCTCCCGTCCCTCTCGATCCCTGTCTCCCGTCCCTCTCGATCCCTGTCTCCCGTCCCTCTCGATCCCTGTCTCCCGTCCCTCTCGATCCCTGTCTCCCGTCCCTCTCGATCCCTGTCTCCCGTCCCTCTCGATCCCTGTCTCCCGTCCCTCTCGATCCCTGTCTCCCGTCCCTCTCGATCCCTGTCTCCCGTCCCTCTCGATCCCTGTCTCCCGTCCTTTCGATCCCTGTCTCCCGTCCTTTCGATCCCTGTCTCCCGTCCTCTCGATCCCTGTCTCCCGTCCTTTCGATCCCTGTCTCCTCTTGACCTTCTAGATTTTTGTCTGCTGCTGCAAAGAATATCGATTCCTTTTCCTTTAGTTCCCTGTACCCAATTACTCCAGATGCTGCCTCCTATTCCTATAGATCTTTCTCCTCAATCCCTATCTTTAAAAAATCTTCTTCTGTTGATTTGGAGCACTTTCCCGCTAGATCTTTCTTCTCTTGCTTTTAATCCCTTTCTGTATTCATTTCCCTTATTTCAGATTCCTTCTGCCTCTCTATACTCCTGTTCTCATTAGTCTGTGTCAGGATTTGGGATAAGTGGATCCTCTGGACCACCACAGGAGGTGGTACTAGCCAACACCTGGGACCAGAGTCTAAGTGGCACCTGTTCTTCACCAGAGCCGCCGCAAAGGGGGACGGTCTTGCTGCGGCAGGGTACCACCAGGTCATTCCACGGGTACGACCAGCCCGCGGCACCAGCCGAGGTCGAGCTACCTTAACAAGAGACAGTCTTGTGGTCAGGTTTCATGCATGGGGTCAGGGCAGGCAGCAGAGATGCAAGGTCAAGTACAATCCGGGGTCAGCAACGGGAGGTCCAGGCAGATGGGTCCACGAACACAGGAACTCAGAAGCAGGAACACACAGGAAGGCAGGAACATGGGAATACAGGAACTCAGCAGCAAAAACACACAGGAACGCAGGAATATCGCTGGAGAGCTTTAAGGTGTAGGCACAAAGATCCAGCAGGAAGCGGCAGGCTTAAGTAGAATTCCTAGAAAAGGCCAGCGCCAATTAGTGGCATGCAGGCCCTTTAAATCCTTTAAAGCCAGTGCGCCTTAGGAGACGGGAACGCGCATGCACGGCCGAGGAAGACGGAGCAGGAGCCGGGACATGTAAGTAGTGCAGGCGACGGGCTGGCGGGACATGGGCGATATGGGTCGCGGGACCACCCGTGACAGTCTGTTTCTGTGGATCCACTTCCCTTTCCTCTAGATCCTATTCTCTATAGATTCCAGTTCTTCTGTAGTTCGGGATCATGTCGTCTTCTCCTCTAGATCAGTGTCCACTGTCCTTCGGTATGATCTTCCTATTTTTAGGAAGATAAGTGATATGGCTCCTGTGCCTCGGATGTTTCACCACATACATACTGCTAACCATCCTCCATTGTGTCTTTCAGCTGCAGGTAGTATTGTGGATAAGCGCTGCAGCCGCTATGAGTTCCAGTGTGGCAGTGGTGAGTGCCGGCCCCGGGGATGGCTCTGTGATAATGAGGTGGATTGTATGGATGCCAGTGATGAGAATGACTGTAACAGAACATGTGATCTGGAGCACTTCAAGTGCATGCTCAGCGGAGAGTGCATCACCTACAGCCAGCTGTGTGACGGGGCACCGCACTGCCGTGACCAATCAGATGAGAGCATGGACAACTGCGGTAAGAAACCACAAATACTATATACTCCAACATACTTCCTTAACATATACAGGGGCCATTGACTGAAAACATCATCAAACAATCCAGAAAAGTAGATATATAGTAAACTGGGTGGAGGATGCAGCTACTCTCTGTGTCTGTGAGACATCCAGCTGTGAGAGGGCAGGAGGATGCAGCCTCTCTCTGTGTGTCTGTGAGACTTCTTGCTGTGAGAGGGCAGAAGGATGCATATTATCTCTGTGTCGGTGAGACTTTATGCTGTGAGAGGGGAGGAGGATGCAGCCTCTCTCTGTGTCTGTGAGACTTCTTGCTGTGAGAGGGCAGAAGGATGCATATTCTCTCTGTGTCGGTGAGACTTCCTGCTGTGAGAGGGGAGGAGGATGCAGCTTTTCGCTATGTCTGTGAGACTTCCTGCTGTGAGAGGGGAGGAGGATGCAGCTTTTCGCTATGTCTGTGAGACTTCCTGCTGTGAGAGGGGAGAAGGATGCAGCTTTTCTCTGTGTCTGGGAGACATCCAACTGTGAGAGGGCAGGAGGATGTAGCCTCTCTCTGTGTCTGTGAGACTTCTTGCTGTGAGAAGGCAGAAGGATGCAGATTCTCTCTGTGTCGGTGAGACTTCCTGCTGTGAGAGGGGAGGAGGATGCAGCTTTTCTCTGTGTCTGTGAGACTTCTTGCTGTGAGAGGGGAGGAGGATGCAGCCTCTCTCTGTGTCTGTGAGACAGGAGGAGGATGCAGCTTCTCTCTGTGTCTGTGAGACTTCCTGCTGTGGAAGGGGAGGAGGATGCAGCTTTTCTCTGTGTCTGTGAGACTTCCTGCTGTGAGAGGGGAGGAGGATGCAGCTTCTCTCTGTGTGTCTGTGAGACTTCTTGCTGTGAGAGGGCAGAAGGATGCATATTATCTCTGTGTCGGTGAGACTTTATGCTGTGAGAGGGGAGGAGGATGCAGCCTCTCTCTGTGTCTGTGAGACTTCTTGCTGTGAGAGGGCAGAAGGATGCATATTCTCTCTGTGTCGGTGAGACTTCCTGCTGTGAGAGGGGAGGAGGATGCAGCTTTTCGCTATGTCTGTGAGACTTCCTGCTGTGAGAGGGGAGGAGGATGCAGCTTTTCGCTATGTCTGTGAGACTTTCTGCTGTGAGAGGGGAGAAGGATGCAGCTTTTCTCTGTGTCTGGGAGACATCCAACTGTGAGAGGGCAGGAGGATGTAGCCTCTCTCTGTGTCTGTGAGACTTCTTGCTGTGAGAAGGCAGAAGGATGCAGATTCTCTCTGTGTCGGTGAGACTTCCTGCTGTGAGAGGGGAGGAGGATGCAGCTTTTCTCTGTGTCTGTGAGACTTCTTGCTGTGAGAGGGGAGGAGGATGCAGCCTCTCTCTGTGTCTGTGAGACAGGAGGAGGATGCAGCTTCTCTCTGTGTCTGTGAGACTTCCTGCTGTGGAAGGGGAGGAGGATGCAGCTTTTCTCTGTGTCTGTGAGACTTCCTGCTGTGAGAGGGGAGGAGGATGCAGCTTCTCTCTGTGTCTGTGAGACTTCCTGCTGTGAGACTGGATTAGGATGCAGCTTCTCTCTGTGTCTGTGAGACTTCTTGCTGTGAGAGGGGAGGAGAATGCAGCTTCTCTCTGTGTCCGTGACACTGCACGCTGTGAGAGTGGAGGAGGATGCAGCTTCTCTCTGTGTCCGTGAGACTTCCTGCTGTGAGAGGGGAGGAGGATGCAGCTTCTCTATGTGTATGTGAGACTTCTTGCTGTGAGAGGGCAGAAGGATGCATATTCTCTCTGTGTCGGTGAGACTTCCTGCTGTGAGAGGGGAGGAGGATGCAGCTTTTCTCTGTGTCTGTGAGACATCCAGCTGTGAGAGGGCAGGAGGATGTAGCCTCTCTCTGTGTCTATGAGACTTCCTGCGGTGAGAGTGGAGGAGGATGCAGCTTCTCTCTGTGTCTGTGAGACTTCCTTCTGTGAGTGGGGAGGTGGATGCAGCTTCTCTATGTGTCTGTGAGACTTCCTGCTGTGAGAGGGGAGGAGGATGCAGCTTCTCTCTGTGTCTGTGAGACTTCCTGCTGTGAGAGGGGAGGAGGATGCAGCTTCTCTCTGTGTCTGTGAGACTTCCTGCTGTGAGAGGGGAGGAGGATGCAGTTTCTCTCTGTGTCTGTGAGACTTCCTTCTGTGAGTGGGGAGGAGGATGCAGTTTCTCTCTGTGTCTGTGAGACTTCCTGCTGTGAGAGGGGAGGAGGATGCAGCTTCTCTCTGTGAAATCACTTCCATAAAATAATAACAGATAGACCCCTTCCCACTTGATGTCTAATCCAATCCTATTTTAATACCGGAAGAGACAGTTTCTTGCAGTGGTCATACATGGTGGTCATATATGGTGGTCATATATGGTGGTCATATATGGTGGTCATATATGGTGGTCATATATGGTGGTCATATATGGTGGTCATATATGGTGGTCATACATGGTGGTCATACATGGTGGTCAGCAGTCATAGTCATTACATGTTATGTCATCTCCTTGTACTTCCATGTTTTCAGGTTCTGCACAGATCCCTCCCTGTCCTGGACACTTCATCTGCACAAACAGGATGTGTGTGAACATCTCTCAGGTCTGTGACGGCTCTCCAGACTGTCCGCAGGGAGAAGACGAGAAGACTTGTGGTGAGACACCAACCTACAGGAGATGGGGCATCTAGGTTCATGGAGCCTGATCCTTATGTCAGTGTTGGGGGCAGTAGGTGTGAGAGAGTTTGTAAGGGGCACAATCTATAAGTTCAGGAGGTTCGGCATGAACATAGACACTGGGAAATTTAAACTGACGATTGGCCATGTGTGGTCTCCAGGTTCCACCATGAGATTCCAACACAATAACAGATCCTTAGTGTGGGTTTTCGTGTGTCGCTTGAGAAGATGTTACCCAATAGTGATCATGATTGTCACATCATAAGAACCTGTTACTTCTCCTCCATTTTATCTACTTTTCTGTCTCTGATAGAGAAGAGTCTAGTGACGCCAGCGTTTCCTAACCAGATATCTCCGGAGGGCTGCCCAGAATACATGTGCCCGAATGGTCGCTGCCTGATGTTTAAACAGGTACCTGAGATGCAATCCCCGGTGGGATGAGGCTATGACCTCCGATATTCTGGATCTCTCTAGTTTTTGGCTTTTCTGCCCTATGTCTTCAGGTCTGTAATGGAATCGCTGACTGTGAGGATGAAGATTTGGGCTTTGATGAGAGGGAATGTGGATTCTGGAGTCCTTGGGGGTCATGGAGTGACTGTAGCCAATCTTGTGGCACTGGCATGCAGAGTAGACGCCGAGTGTGCACCAACCCATCCAGTGATATCCTGAGACAATGCCGGGGAGAGGAGAGCGAGGCTCAGCAGTGCTTTTCCGTGTCCTGTCCAGGTAAGGACCTAACACTGAGTCCAGGCTGAACAGTCACATCCCCTCGGTCATTGATGGACATCCATTATTCTCAATATGGAAATATTTCTGGGCTACACTGAATGGTCGGAGTGGAGACAGTTGTGATATCTGATGGCGGTAATAGTTCACGTAGAATCTTACAGTATATCCCAGAGTCTCCGGACTCACTGAATACTCTGAATAATGAAGTGATGGACGTGGGGTATTTTCTCACATGTGCAATATATTCACGTACCAAAATATTCTAAATGACTTAATCTTCAAGTCTCACACATCCCAGAAATCATGGGGGAGCAGATGACCCTTCACATTTCTTCACAGTCTTATTTCTACATGATCTTGGTTTTCCAGTTGATGGTTCGTGGACTTCATGGACATCATGGTCAAACTGCACTCAGGACTGCACGGGGGTGGTGATTCGGCGCAGGGAGTGCACACCACCACAGAATGGTGGACGCCAGTGTTCTGACCTTGTGGGATCTCCTGCTTCATCTCTAGAGATTGGTAAGATGGTGACAGTGGTGGGAATCGGAGGATCAGCTAGGTGCTGACTAAGATGGTGACTAATGATTGCTCTGTCTCTCTTCAGATATGTGCCTGCAGGAGGGCTGTCCTAGGCCTCCATCTTGTCCTCCTGACTTGATATATAAAACCTGCGCCCCATGTCTAATGAGCTGCTCGGACCTGACAAATAATAGAGTTTGCCCGAGTGCCGAGCCCTGTGTCTCTGGTAGGAACGGGGAGAAGGTTCTGCTTCTGCAGTCATAGAGACGTCCTTTGCTGTATGCAATGTGAGGTCTCATACTTGTTTCTGTACCTGGTCAGGTTGCAGGTGTCCAGATGGATATCTGCTGGACAGCATGAACCACTGTGTCCAGCCGGAGGAATGTCCATGTGAGGTGGATGGGGTCACCTATTGGCCCGGCCAACTGGTTAAAGCCAATTGCCAGATCTGCACCTGTCAGGATGGTCAGATGAAGCAGTGCAGGCAGAACCCCGAGTGTAATGGTCAGTACCAAGATTACAGTGGACAGTGGCTGTGTGGTCAGTGATAAGAACCTGGGAGGAGTGGTGAGTGACTAGGACCATGGATGGAGGTGTCAGTGACTAGGACCATGGGTGGAGGTGTCAGTGATAAGAACCTGGGAGGAGTGGTGAGTGACTAGGACCATGGATGGAATTGTCAGTGACTAGGACCATGGGTGGAGTGGTCAGTGATAAGAACCTGGGAGGAGTGGTGAGTGACTAGGACCATGGATGGAGGTGTCAGTGACTAGGACCATGGGTGGAGGTGTCAGTGACTAGGACCATGGATGCAAGTGTCAGTGACTAGAGCCATGGATGGAGGTGTCAGTGACTGGGACCGTGGGTGTAGTGGTCAGTGACTAGTATCTCGGGTTGAAGGATCAGTAACTAGAACCACAGTGGATTGGTCAGTGACTAGTATCTCGGGTGGAAGGGTCATTGACTAGGACCATGGGTGGATTGGTCAGTGACTAGTATCTCGGATGTGAGGGTCACTGACTAGGACCATGGGTGTAGGAGTCAGAGGTGGATATGGGTTTGGTGACTAGAACTCTTTTATAGGTGATGTCCATGTATTGTGGGTAATAATTGGTGTCTATGTTTGCAGTACACTGTGGCTGGTCCGCCTGGTCCCCCTGGGGTGACTGCCTTGGTCCATGTGGGGTGCAGAGTATACAGTGGTCTTTCCGTAGTCCCAATAATCCCAGCAAGCATGGAAACGGGAAGCAGTGTCGGGGAATCTACCGCAAGGCGCGCAGGTAATTGTGTCCGGCCTGGCTTCTATCCAGGACCAGGTGTATCCTGACTGCAGGTGATGAAGATCATCCAGCAGGGACCACAATATTCCGCCTCTTATATCATTGGCTGCCCATCAGGTGTCAGACTCCTCTGTGTGAAGCTTGTACATATCACGGGAAGACACACAACATCGGAGAGCGATGGAAATCTGGAGAGTGCCAAGTGTGCCAGTGCCTGCCCAACCTCACAGTCCAGTGCTCCCATTTCTGCCAGTTCACGAATCAGGGGTGCCCTGAGGTGAGTCACGTTAACCGTGGACATTCTGACATCTTGTGCCCCATGGTCCTCATCTCTTGTCTTTCCTCCTCTTCCAGGGTCATTTTCTGGTCCAGGGATCTGGAGATGCTTGTTGCTTCTGTTCAGAGACAGGTCAGTCCATAGTTTTATGATGGCCGAAGATGTGCATTGTTTTCTTTCCTCCTTGTTTTTGGTTCCCTGATCTCCATGTATGAGGTCTACTTAGGCCAAGATCTTCCCTTAAGGCATTTATGTGTTCTTGGTTCCTCATGTGTGCCTGGTCTGAAGATGGTAGACTCAAGGAGTACAGTGCCTCCCTCATGAGGACCATCCATCAGCATCCTCTCATGAACCATCAGGAGAATCTTCAAGAACCATCCATGTCCTCTCATGGACCCCAATTCTCATGGGCCATCAATATCCTCTCATGGACCCCCAGAATCTCATCAACCATCCTCATTCCCTGATAGACCACCAGGATCCTCCTTTCCTAATTGACCAGCAGGATTTCCTAAACCATACTCATCCACTGATGGACCACAAGTATCGCATCTCATGGATCATCCTAATCCCCCTATAGACCACTAGGATCTCCTAGACCAGTGGTGGGGAAAATATGGCACGGGTGCCAGAGGTGGCTCTCGGAGCCCTCTCTGTGGGCACCCAGGCCATCCCCAAAGAGGACACAAGGTCTCCTCATGGATTCCCAGACAGCCCGGAACATTGCTGCCTGAGACTACAGGAGGAAGGAGAAGATGTGGGGCAGATCTGGATTATCATCGTAGCTCCGGCTCCAGGCCCCACAATTCTTCCTATTCTGGGGAACTTGAATTTGTCCTTTCTTTCTTTCTACTGTATTGGTGTCCTCAGGATACTGATACAATTGAAAGCTTTTACAGAGAAGGGAGCACAAAGTCACTGCTTAAATTTCCATGTTGGTGATAAATACGTGGGTTTTGGTTGTGGTTTGGCATTTAGTCTCTAAGAGGTTCGGTGTCAGTGACCTGGACCATCCTCATGTGTCACCTACTTATTCTGGTTTCATTCATTTCTTCAGCTCCCAATCAAACTGATGCCAGCAGTGTGACTCCCACGGCCTTGGCCAGCAGCCCCCCCCTCCCGGCCCTGGTGACCTACCCTGCTCCTGGTGTAGGAGGTGAGTAGTCGTATATCTGTGGTCCTGGTGACTCTCTGATGGCAGTCAGATAGTGGTGGGTAGGAATCCAGACTGCTATGGGCCAAAAGATCAGCAAACTGGTCACATGATGAGCACCTCATGATCTCACAGGTGATTGCTACACGCCCCTGAGGATCTCACTGCTACCCCCCGGCAGCTTCACAGCCTCATCACAACTCGCTGAGCACCCTGCATATACAGCACAGCTCAACCACATCTCTCCATCTATGGAGGCTCAAGGATGGGGCCCCCAAGAGGATGATTACCCCCATTCTCCACTGAGGGCACTTTACCTCCAGATCGACCTGCAAAAGCCCTGGAACCTTACAGGTATGTGACCAACTATCCACCTTGGTTGATGTCCATTGAGATGCGTCCATGTATGAAGCCTGTAGGTCCCCCTGTGGTGTTTCTGTGGGTGTTTCATGTGTATTTAGGATTATTAAGACATTACTGGTGGTCATGTGACCTGAGTCCTCCGGTAAATCCCTTGTGTCCATCTTTCCTGGTCTTGGGTGGTTCTGGGGCGATGTGCTGTGTGTTACATGAGATGTGGTCAGGGATGGTCCTGCCAGGCGCTGACCTTCTGTGTGTTACATGAGATGTGGTCAGGGATGGTCCTACCAGGCGCTGACCTTCTGTGTGTTACATGAGATGTGGTCAGGGATGGTCCTGCCAGGCGCTGACCTTCTGTGTGTTACATGAGATGTGGTCAGGGATGGTCCTACCAGGCGCTGACCTTCTGTGTGTTACATGAGATGTGGTCAGGGACGTTCTGTGTGTTTCAGGGGTGGTGACACAAGGCGCCGGTTCCTCGGACTTCTACGTCACTGGTTTTGAGGTGAAGTTCAGCCTAGACGGGAAAATCTGGTACAACTTCAGCGAGATCAAGGGCGACCATGAGAGGAAGACCAAGGTATGTGCGAGGAAATCTCTGTCACCCCACAGTACAGGTCACCCCACAGTACAGGACACCCCACATTACAGGTCACCCCACAGTACACGACACCCCACAGTACAGGACACCCCACAGTACAGGTCACCCCACAGTACACGACACCCCACAGTACAGGTCACCCCACAGTACACGACACCCCACAGTACACGACACCCCACAGTACACGACACCCCACAGTACAGGTCACCCCACAGTACAGGTCACCCCACAGTACAGGACACCCCACAGTACACGACACCCCACAGTACAGGTCACCCCACAGTACAGGTCACCCCACAGTACAGGACACCCCACATTACAGGTCACCCCACATTACAGGACACCCCACAGTACACGACACCCCACAGTACACGACACCCCACATTACAGGTCACCCCACAGTACACGACACCCCACAGTACACGACACCCCACAGTACAGGACACCCCACAGTACACGACACCCCACACTACTGGACACCCCACAGTACAGGTCACCCCACACTACTGGACACCCCACAGTACAGGACACCCCACAGTACAGGTCACCCCACATTACAGGTCACCCCACATTACAGGTCACCCCACAGTACACGACACCCCACAGTACACGACACCCCACAGTACACGACACCCCACAGTACACGACACCCCACAGTACAGGTCACCCCACACTACTGGACACCCCACAGTACAGGACACCCCACAGTACAGGTCACCCCACAGTACAGGTCACCCCACATTACAGGTCACCCCACATTACAGGACACCCCACAGTACACGACACCCCACAGTACACGACACCCCACAGTACAGGTCACCCCACATTACAGAACACCCCACAGTACAGGACACCCCACAGTACAGGACACCCCACAGTACAGGACACCCCACAGTACAGGACACCCCACAGTACAGGACACCCCACATTACACGACACCCCACAGTACACGACACCCCACAGTACACGACACCCCACAGTACAGGACACCCCACAGTACAGGACACCCCACAGTACACGACACCCCACAGTACACGACACCCCACAGTACAGGTCACCCCACACTACTGGACACCCCACAGTACAGGACACCCCACAGTACAGGTCACCCCACATTACAGGTCACCCCACATTACAGGACACCCCACAGTACAGGACACCCCACAGTACACGACACCCCACAGTACACGACACCCCACAGTACACGACACCCCACAGTACAGGTCACCCCACAGTACAGGTCACCCCACATTACAGGTCACCCCACATTACAGGTCACCCCACAGTACAGGACGACCCACAGTACAGGACACCCCACATTACTGGACACCCCACATTACTGGACACCCCACATTACTGGACACCCCACAGTACAGGTCACCCCACAGTACAGGTCACCCCACATTACAGGACACCCCACATTACTTGGGGTTAGAAAGACGTCATGGACAGATTGTAGTTTATAGACCACAGAGCGGCCGTTCCTTAGGGCACATATAGAAGGTGTTATGGGTGGAAGAGAAGGAGAAGAGCGGGTACAATGAATCTTTATAAGGTTTCTGTGGGTTGTGTTAGAATGAGCAGAGGGGGGGGGGCTGGGGTCAGGAGAGACGTCCCTGCAGCGAGCAGAGGGGGGGCCTGGGGTCAGGAGAGACGTCCCTGCAGCGAGCAGAGGGGGGGCTGGGGTCAGGAGAGACGTCCCTGCAGCGAGCAGAGGGGGGGGGGGGCTGGGGTCAGGAGAGACGTCCCTGCAGCGAGCAGAGGGGGGGCCTGGGGTCAGGAGAGACGTCCCTGCAGCGAGCAGAGGGGGGGCCTGGGGTCAGGAGAGACGTCCCTGCAGCGAGCAGAGGGGGGGCCTGGGGTCAGGAGAGACGTCCCTGCAGCGAGCAGGAGGTGAAACAGAAGAGACAAAAGATGATTCAGAGATTTATAAGAAGTTATTTCTTGCTTAGCAGCAGATCTCTGTGATAGAGTACTATGGTTACATAAAGTATAGAGTGTGTGAGTTGTGTACAGAGGTGAGTGAAGAAGCGAGGCATTGATGTAGATAGTTAATACTGGTGGAATAGATGGACGGCAAGCAAGTAAAACAAACGTAGCAAACAGAATACATTTTTAGACAAACATAACCAGAATATCATACTGCAATGTATAACTGCAGCATACTTGTCAGAATATTATATTGCAATGTATAACTGCAGCGGCATACTTGTCAGAATATTATACTGTAATGTATAACTGCAGCAGCATACTTGTCAGAATATTATACTGCAATGTATAACTGCAGCAGCATACTTGTCAGAATATCATACTGCAATGTTTAACTGCAGCAGCATACTTGTCAGAATATCATACTGCGATGTATAACTGCAGCGGCATACTTGTCAGAATATTATACTGCAATGTATAACTGCAACAGCATACTTGTCAGAATATTATACTGCAATGTATAACTGCAGCAGCATACTTGTCAGAATATCATACTGCAATGTATAACTGCAGCGGCATACTTGTCAGAATATTATACTGTAATGTATAACTGCAGCGGCATACTTGTCAGAATATTATACTGCAATGTATAACTGCAGCAGCATACTTGTCAGAATATTATACTGCAATGTATAACTGCAACATACTTCTCAGAATATCATACTGCGATGTATAACTGCAGCAACATACTTGTCAGAATATTATACTGCAATGTATAACTGCAACATACTTGTCAGAATATCATACTGCAATCTATAACTGCAGCAGCATACTTGTCAGAATATTATACGGCAATGTATAACTGCAGCAACATACTTGTCGAATATTATACTGCAATGTATAACTGCAGCAACATACTTGTCAGAATATTATACTGCAATGTATTACTGCAGCAGCATACTTGTCAGAATATTATACTGCAATGTATAACTGCAACATACTTGTCAGAATATCATACTGCGATGTATAACTGCAGCAACATACTTGTCAGAATATTATACTGCAATCTATAACTGCAGCAGCATACTTGTCAGAAAATTATACTGCAATGTATAACTGCAGAAACATACTTGTCAGAATATTATACTGCAATGTATAACTGCAGCAGCATACTTGTCAGAATATTACACTGCAATGTATAACTGCAGCAGCAAACTTGTCAGAATATTACACTGCAATGTATAACTGCAGCAGCATACTTGTCAGAATATTATACTGTAATGTATAACTGCAGCATACTTGTCAGAATATCATACTGCAATGTATAACTGCAGCAGCATACTTGTCAGAATATTATACTGCAATGTATAACTGCAGTAGCATACTTGTCAGAATATTATACTGCAATGTATAACTGCAGCAGCATGCTTGTCAGAATATTATACTGCAATGTATAACTGCAGCAGCATACTTGTCAGAATATCATACTGCAATGTATAACTGCAGCAGCATACTTGTCAGAATATCATACTGCAATGTATAACTGCAGCAGCATACTTGTCAGAATATTATACTGCAATGTATAACTGCAGCAGCATACTTGTCAGAATATTATACTGCAGTGTATAACTGCAGCAGCATACTTGTCAGAATATTATACTGCAATGTATAACTGCAGTAGCATACTTGTCAGAATATTATACTTCAGTGTATAACTGCAGCAGCATACTTGTCAGAATATTATACTGCAATGTATAACTGCAGTAGCATAATTGTCAGAATATTATACTGCAATGTGTAACTGCAGCAGCATACTTGTCAGAATATTATACTGCAATGTATAACTGCAGTAGCATACTTGTCAGAATATTATACTTCAGTGTATAACTGCAGCAGCATACTTGTCAGAATATTATACTGCAATGTATAACTGCAGTAGCATACTTGTCAGAATATTATACTGCAATGTGTAACTGCTGTCTCATACTTGTCAGAATATTATACTGCAATGTATAACTGCAGCATACTTGTCAGAATATTATACTGCAATGTATAACTGCAGCAGCATACTTGTCAGAATATTATACTGCAATGTATAACTGCAGTAGCATACTTGTCAGAATATTATACTGCAATGTATAACTG
Organism: Engystomops pustulosus; assembly: GCF_040894005.1. Taxonomy (NCBI): domain Eukaryota; kingdom Metazoa; phylum Chordata; class Amphibia; order Anura; family Leptodactylidae; genus Engystomops; species Engystomops pustulosus. The sequence continues at coordinate 214,073,402 of NC_092415.1, forward strand.
CAGCAGCATACTTGTCAGAATATTATACTGCAATGTATAACTGCAGCATACTTGTCAGAATATTATACTGCAATGTATAACTGCAGCAGCATACTTGTCAGAATATTATACTGTAATGTATAACTGCTGTCTCATACTTGTCAGAATATTATACTGCAATGTATAACTGCAGTAGCATACTTGTCAGAATATTATACTGCAATGTATAACTGCAGCATACTTGTCAGAATATCATACTGCAATGTATAACTGCAGTCTCATACTTGTCAGAATATCATACTGCAATGTATAACTGCAGCAGCATAATTGTCAGAATATTATACTGCAATGTATAACTGCAGCAGCATAATTGTCAGAATATTATACTGCAATGTATAACTGCAGCAGCATACTTGTCAGAATATTATACTGTAATGTATAACTGCTGTCTCATACTTGTCAGAATATTATACTGCAATGTATAACTGCAGCATACTTGTCAGAATATTATACTGCAATGTATAACTGCAGTAGCATACTTGTCAGAATATTATACTGCAATGTATAACCGCAGCAGCATACTTGTCAGAATATTATACTGCAATGTATAACTGCAGCATACTTGTCAGAATATTATACTGTAATGTATAACTGCAGCAGCATACTTGTCAGAATATTATACTGCAATGTATAACTGCAGCAGCATACTTGTCAGAATATTATACTGTAATGTATAACTGCTGTCTCATACTTGTCAGAATATTATACTGCAATGTATAACTGCAGCAGCATACTTGTCAGAATATTATACTGCAATGTATAACTGCAGCAGCATACTTGTCAGAATATTATACTGTAATGTATAACTGCTGTCTCATACTTGTCAGAATATTACACTGCAATGTATAACTGAAGCAGCATACTTGTCAGAATATTACACTGCAATGTATAACTGCAGCATACTTGTCAGAATATCATACTGCAATGTATAACTGCAGTCTCATACTTGTCAGAATATCATACTGCAATGTATAACTGCAGCAGCATAATTGTCAGAATATTATACTGCAATCTATAACTGCAGCAGCATGCTTGTCAGAAAATTATACTGCAATGTATAACTGCAGCAACATACTTGTCAGAATATTATACTGCAATGTATAACTGCAGCAGCATGCTTGTCAGAATATCATACTGCAATGTATAACTGCAACATACTTGTCAGAATATCATACTGCGATGTATAACTGCAGCAACATACTTGTCAGAATATTATACTGCAATCTATAACTGCAGCAGCATGCTTGTCAGAAAATTATACTGCAATGTATAACTGCAGCAACATACTTGTCAGAATATTATACTGCAATGTATAACTGCAGCAGCATACTTGTCAGAATAATATACTGTAATGTATAACTGCAGTCTCATACTTGTCAGAATATTACACTGCAATGTATAACTGCAGCATACTTGTCAGAATATCATACTGCAATGTATAACTGCAGTCTCATACTTGTCAGAATATCATACTGCAATGTATAACTGCAGCAGCATAATTGTCAGAATATTATACTGCAATGTATAACTGCAGCATACTTGTCAGAATATTATACTGCAATGTATAACTGCAGCAGCATACTTGTCAGAATATTATACTGTAATGTATAACTGCAGTCTCATACTTGTCAGAATATTACACTGCAATGTATAACTGCAGCAGCAAACTTGTCAGAATATTATACTGTAATGTATAACTGCTGTCTCATACTTGTCAGAATATTATACTGCAATGTATAACTGCAGCATACTTGTCAGAATATTATACTGCAATGTATAACTGCAGCAGCATACTTGTCAGCATATTATACTGTAATGTATAACTGCTGTCTCATACTTGTCAGAATATTATACTGCAATGTATAACTGCAGTAGCATACTTGTCAGAATATTATACTGCAATGTATAACTGCAGCAGCATACTTGTCAGAATATTATACTGCAATGTATAACTGCAGCATACTTGTCAGAATATTATACGGCAATGTATAACTGCAGCAGCATACTTGTCAGAATATTATACTGTAATGTATAACTGCTGTCTCATACTTGTCAGAATATTATACTGCAATGTATAACTGCAGTAGCATACTTGTCAGAATATTATACTGCAATGTATAACTGCAGCATACTTGTCAGAATATCATACTGCAATGTATAACTGCAGTCTCATACTTGTCAGAATATCATACTGCAATGTATAACTGCAGCAGCATAATTGTCAGAATATTATACTGCAATGTATAACTGCAGCATACTTGTCAGAATATTATACTGCAATGTATAACTGCAGCAGCATACTTGTCAGAATATTATACTGTAATGTATAACTGCAGTCTCATACTTGTCAGAATATTACACTGCAATGTATAACTGCAGCAGCAAACTTGTCAGAATATTATACTGTAATGTATAACTGCTGTCTCATACTTGTCAGAATATTATACTGCAATGTATAACTGCAGCATACTTGTCAGAATATTATACTGCAATGTATAACTGCAGCAGCATACTTGTCAGAATATTATACTGCAATGTATAACTGCAGTAGCATACTTGTCAGAATATTATACTGCAATGTATAACTGCAGCAGCATACTTGTCAGAATATTATACTGCAATGTATAACTGCAGCAGCATACTTGTCAGAATATTATACTGCAATGTATAACTGCAGCATACTTGTCAGAATATTATACTGCAATGTATAACTGCAGTAGCATACTTGTCAGAATATTATACTGCAATGTATAACTGCAGCAGCATACTTGTCAGAATATTATACTGCAATGTATAACTGCAGTAGCATACTTGTCAGAATATTATACTGCAATGTATAACTGCAGCAGCATACTTGTCAGAATATTATACTGCAATGTATAACTGCAGCAGCATACTTGTCAGAATATTATACTGCAATGTATAACTGCAGCAGCATACTTGTCAGAATATTATACTGCAATGTATAACTGCAGTAGCATACTTGTCAGAATATTATACTGCAATGTATAACTGCAGCAGCATGCTTGTCAGAATATTATACTACAATGTATAACTGCAGCAGCATACTTGTCAGAATATTATACTGCAATGTATAACTGCAGCAGCATACTTGTCAGAATATTATACTGCAATGTATAACTGCAGCAGCATACTTGTCAGAATATTATACTGCAATGTATAACTGCAGCAGCATACTTGTCAGAATATTAAACTACAATGTATAACTGCAGCAGCATACTTGTCAGAATATTATACTGCAATGTATAACTGCAGCAGCATACTTGTCAGAATATTAAACTGCAATGTATAACTGCAGCATACTTGTCAGAATATCATACTGCAATGTATAACTGCAGCAGCATACTTGTCAGAATATTACACTGCAATGTATAACTGCAGCAATATACTTGTCAGAATATCATACTGCAATGTATAACTGCAGCAGCATACTTGTCAGAATATTATACTGCAATGTATAACTGCAGTCTCATACTTGTCAGAATATTATACTGCAATGTATAACTGCAGCAGCATACTTGTCATAATATTAAACTGCAATGTATAACTGCAGCATACTTGTCAGAATATTATACTGCAATGTATAACTGCAGCATCATACTTGTAAGAATATTACACTGCAATGTATAACTGCAGCAGCATACTTGTCAGAATATTATACTGTAATGTATAACTGCAGTCTCATACTTGTCAGAATATTACACTGCAATGTATAACTGAAGCAGCATACTTGTCAGAATATTATACTGCAATGTATAACTGCAGCAGCATACTTGTCAGAATATTATACTGTAATGTATAACTGCAGTCTCATACTTGTCAGAATATTACACTGCAATGTATAACTGCAGCAGCATACTTGTCAGAATATTATACTGCAATGTATAACTGCAGTAGCATACTTGTCAGAATATTATACTGTAATGTATAACTGCTGTCTCATACTTGTAAGAATATTACACTGCAATGAATAACTGCAGCAGCATACTTGTCAGAATATTATACTGTAATGTATAACTGCAGTCTCATACTTGTCAGAATATTACACTGCAATGTATAACTGCAGCAGCATACTTGTCAGAATATTATACTGCAATGTATAACTGCAGCAGCATACTTGTCAGAATATTACACTGCAATGTATAACTGCAGTAGCATACTTGTCAGAATATTATACTGCAATGTATAACTGCAGCATACTTGTCAGAATATTATACTGCAATGTATAACTGCAGTAGCATACTTGTCAGAATATTATACTGCAATGTATAACCGCAGCAGCATACTTGTCAGAATATTATACTGCAATGTATAACTGCAGCAGCATACTTGTCAGAATATTATACTGCAATGTATAACTGCAGCAGCATACTTGTCAGAATATTATACTGTAATGTATAACTGCTGTCTCATACTTGTAAGAATATTACACTGCAATGAATAACTGCAGCAGCATACTTGTCAGAATATTATACTGTAATGTATAACTGCAGTCTCATACTTGTCAGAATATTACACTGCAATGTATAACTGCAGCAGCATACTTGTCAGAATATTATACTGCAATGTATAACTGCAGCAGCATACTTGTCAGAATATTATACTGTAATGTATAACTGCTGTCTCATACTTGTCAGAATATTATACTGCAATGTATAACTGCAGCAGCATACTTGTCAGAATATTATACTGCAATGTATAACTGCAGCAGCATACTTGTCAGAATATTAAACTACAATGTATAACTGCAGCAGCATACTTGTCAGAATATTATACTGCAATGTATAACTGCAGCAGCATACTTGTCAGAATATTAAACTGCAATGTATAACTGCAGCATACTTGTCAGAATATCATACTGCAATGTATAACTGCAGCATACTTGTCAGAATATCATACTGCAATGTATAACTGCAGCAGCATACTTGTCAGAATATTACACTGCAATGTATAACTGCAGCAATATACTTGTCAGAATATTATACTGTAATGTATAACTGCAGTCTCATACTTGTCAGAATATTACACTGCAATGTATAACTGAAGCAGCATACTTGTCAGAATATTATACTGCAATGTATAACTGCAGCAGCATACTTGTCAGAATATTATACTGTAATGTATAACTGCTGTCTCATACTTGTCAGAATATTATACTGCAATGTATAACTGCAGTAGCATACTTGTCAGAATATTATACTGCAATGTATAACTGCAGCATACTTGTCAGAATATTATACTGCAATGTATAACTGCAGTAGCATACTTGTCAGAATATTATACTGCAATGTATAACCGCAGCAGCATACTTGTCAGAATATTATACTGCAATGTATAACTGCAGCAGCATACTTGTCAGAATATTATACTGCAATGTATAACTGCAGCAGCATATTTGTCAGAATATTATACTGCAATGTATAACTGCAGCAGCATACTTGTCAGAATATTATACTGTAATGTATAACTGCAGCAGCATACTTGTCAGAATATTAAACTACAATGTATAACTGAAGCAGCATACTTGTCAGAATATTAAACTACAATGTATAACTGCAGCAGCATACTTGTCAGAATATTATACTGCAATGTATAACTGCAGCAGCATACTTGTCAGAATATCATACTGCAATGTATAACTGCAGCAGCATACTTGTCAGAATATTACACTGCAATGTATAACTGCAGCAATATACTTGTCAGAATATCATACTGCAATGTATAACTGCAGCAGCATACTTGTCAGAATATCATACTGCAATGTATAACTGCAGTCTCATACTTGTCAGAATATTATACTGCAATGTATAACTGCAGCAGCATACTTGTCAGAATATTATGCTGCAATGTATAACTGCAGCAGCATACTTGTCAGAATATTACACTGCATTGTATAACTGCAGCAGCATACTTGTCAGAATATTATACTGCAATGCATAACTGCAGTAGCATACTTGTCAGAATATTATACTGCAATGTATAACTGCAGCAGCATACTTGTCAGAATATCATACTGCAATGTATAACTGCAGCAGCATACTTGTCAGAATATCATACTGCAATGTATAACTGCAGTCTCATACTTGTCAGAATATCATACTGCAATGTATAACTGCAGCATACTTGTCAGAATATTATGCTGCAATGTATAACTGCAGCAGCATACTTGTCAGAATATTACACTGCATTGTATAACTGCAGCAGCATACTTGTCAGAATATTATACTGCAATGCATAACTGCAGTAGCATACTTGTCAGAATATTATACTGCAATGTATAACTGCAGCAGCATACTTGTCAGAATATCATACTGCAATGTATAACTGCAGCAGCATACTTGTCAGAATATCATACTGCAATGTATAACTGCAGTCTCATACTTGTCAGAATATCATACTGCAATGTATAACTGCAGCATACTTGTCAGAATATTATACTGCAATGTATAACTGCAGCAGCATACTTGTCAGAATATTATACTGCAATGTATAACTGCAGCAGCATACTTGTCAGAATATTAAACTGCAATGTATAACTGCAGCATACTTGTCAGAATATTATACTGCAATGTATAACTGCAGCAGCATACCTGTCAGAATATTACACTGCGATGTATAACTGCAGCATACTTGTCAGAATATTATACTGCAATGTACAACTGCAGTAGCATATTTGTCAGAATATTATACTGCAATGTATAACTGCAGCAGCATACTTGTCAGAATATTATACTGCAATGTATAACTGCAGCATACTTGTCAGAATATCATACTGCAATGTATAACTGCAGCATACTTGTCAGAATATTATACCGCAATGTATAACTGCAGCAACATACTTGTCAGAATTTTACACTGCAATGTATAACTGCAGTCTCATACTTGTCAGAATATTACACTGCAATGTATAACTGCAGCAGCATACTTGTCAGAATATCATACTGCAATGTATAACTGCAGCAGCATACTTGTCAGAATATTATACTGCAATGTATAACTGCAGCATCATACTTGTCAGAATATTACACTGCAATGTATAACTGCAGCATCATACTTGTCAGAATATTATACTGTAATGTATATCTGCAGCAGCATACTTGTCAGAATATCATACTGTAATGTATATCTGCAGCAGCATACTTGTCAGAATATTATACTGTAATGTATAACTGCAGCAGAATACTTGTCAGAATATTATACTGCAATGTATAACTGCAGCAGCATACTTGTCAGAATATTATACTGCAATGTATAACTGCAGCAGCATACTTGTCAGAATATTATACTGCAATGTATAACTGCAGCAGCATACTTGTCAGAATATTATACTGCAATGTATAACTGCAGCATCATACTTGTCAGAATATTATACTGCAATGTATAACTGCAGTCTCATACTTGTCAGAATATTATACTGCAATGTATAACTGCAGTCTCATACTTGTCAGAATATTATACTGCAATGTATAACTGCAGTAGCATACTTGTCAGAATATTATACTGCAATGTATAACTGCAGCAGCATACTTGTCAGAATATTATACTGCAATGTATAACTGCAGCAGCATACTTGTCAGAATATTATACTGCAATGTATAACTGCAGCAGCATACTTGTCAGAATATTATACTGCAATGTATAACTGCAGCAGCATACTTGTCAGAATATTATACTGCAATGTATAACTGCAGCATACTTGTCAGAATATTATACTGCAATGTATAACTGCAGCAGCATACTTGTCAGAATATTATACTGCAATGTATAACTGCAGCAGCATACTTGTCAGAATATTATACTGTAATGTATAACTGCTGTCTCATACTTGTAAGAATATTACACTGCAATGAATAACTGCAGCAGCATACTTGTCAGAATATTATACTGTAATGTATAACTGCAGTCTCATACTTGTCAGAATATTACACTGCAATGTATAACTGCAGCAGCATACTTGTCAGAATATTATACTGCAATGTATAACTGCAGCAGCATACTTGTCAGAATATTACACTGCAATGTATAACTGCAGTAGCATACTTGTCAGAATATTATACTGCAATGTATAACTGCAGCATACTTGTCAGAATATTATACTGCAATGTATAACTGCAGTAGCATACTTGTCAGAATATTATACTGCAATGTATAACCGCAGCAGCATACTTGTCAGAATATTATACTGCAATGTATAACTGCAGCAGCATACTTGTCAGAATATTATACTGCAATGTATAACTGCAGCAGCATACTTGTCAGAATATTATACTGTAATGTATAACTGCAGTCTCATACTTGTCAGAATATTACACTGCAATGTATAACTGCAGCAGCATACTTGTCAGAATATTATACTGCAATGTATAACTGCAGCAGCATACTTGTCAGAATATTATACTGTAATGTATAACTGCTGTCTCATACTTGTCAGAATATTATACTGCAATGTATAACTGCAGCAGCATACTTGTCAGAATATTATACTGCAATGTATAACTGCAGCAGCATACTTGTCAGAATATTAAACTACAATGTATAACTGCAGCAGCATACTTGTCAGAATATTATACTGCAATGTATAACTGCAGCAGCATACTTGTCAGAATATTAAACTGCAATGTATAACTGCAGCATACTTGTCAGAATATCATACTGCAATGTATAACTGCAGCATACTTGTCAGAATATCATACTGCAATGTATAACTGCAGCAGCATACTTGTCAGAATATTACACTGCAATGTATAACTGCAGCAATATACTTGTCAGAATATTATACTGTAATGTATAACTGCAGTCTCATACTTGTCAGAATATTACACTGCAATGTATAACTGAAGCAGCATACTTGTCAGAATATTATACTGCAATGTATAACTGCAGCAGCATACTTGTCAGAATATTATACTGTAATGTATAACTGCTGTCTCATACTTGTCAGAATATTATACTGCAATGTATAACTGCAGTAGCATACTTGTCAGAATATTATACTGCAATGTATAACTGCAGCATACTTGTCAGAATATTATACTGCAATGTATAACTGCAGTAGCATACTTGTCAGAATATTATACTGCAATGTATAACCGCAGCAGCATACTTGTCAGAATATTATACTGCAATGTATAACTGCAGCAGCATACTTGTCAGAATATTATACTGCAATGTATAACTGCAGCAGCATATTTGTCAGAATATTATACTGCAATGTATAACTGCAGCAGCATACTTGTCAGAATATTATACTGTAATGTATAACTGCAGCAGCATACTTGTCAGAATATTAAACTACAATGTATAACTGAAGCAGCATACTTGTCAGAATATTAAACTACAATGTATAACTGCAGCAGCATACTTGTCAGAATATTATACTGCAATGTATAACTGCAGCAGCATACTTGTCAGAATATCATACTGCAATGTATAACTGCAGCAGCATACTTGTCAGAATATTACACTGCAATGTATAACTGCAGCAATATACTTGTCAGAATATCATACTGCAATGTATAACTGCAGCAGCATACTTGTCAGAATATCATACTGCAATGTATAACTGCAGTCTCATACTTGTCAGAATATTATACTGCAATGTATAACTGCAGCAGCATACTTGTCAGAATATTATGCTGCAATGTATAACTGCAGCAGCATACTTGTCAGAATATTACACTGCATTGTATAACTGCAGCAGCATACTTGTCAGAATATTATACTGCAATGCATAACTGCAGTAGCATACTTGTCAGAATATTATACTGCAATGTATAACTGCAGCAGCATACTTGTCAGAATATCATACTGCAATGTATAACTGCAGCAGCATACTTGTCAGAATATCATACTGCAATGTATAACTGCAGTCTCATACTTGTCAGAATATCATACTGCAATGTATAACTGCAGCATACTTGTCAGAATATTATGCTGCAATGTATAACTGCAGCAGCATACTTGTCAGAATATTACACTGCATTGTATAACTGCAGCAGCATACTTGTCAGAATATTATACTGCAATGCATAACTGCAGTAGCATACTTGTCAGAATATTATACTGCAATGTATAACTGCAGCAGCATACTTGTCAGAATATCATACTGCAATGTATAACTGCAGCAGCATACTTGTCAGAATATCATACTGCAATGTATAACTGCAGTCTCATACTTGTCAGAATATCATACTGCAATGTATAACTGCAGCATACTTGTCAGAATATTATACTGCAATGTATAACTGCAGCAGCATACTTGTCAGAATATTATACTGCAATGTATAACTGCAGCAGCATACTTGTCAGAATATTAAACTGCAATGTATAACTGCAGCATACTTGTCAGAATATTATACTGCAATGTATAACTGCAGCAGCATACCTGTCAGAATATTACACTGCGATGTATAACTGCAGCATACTTGTCAGAATATTATACTGCAATGTACAACTGCAGTAGCATATTTGTCAGAATATTATACTGCAATGTATAACTGCAGCAGCATACTTGTCAGAATATTATACTGCAATGTATAACTGCAGCATACTTGTCAGAATATCATACTGCAATGTATAACTGCAGCATACTTGTCAGAATATTATACCGCAATGTATAACTGCAGCAACATACTTGTCAGAATTTTACACTGCAATGTATAACTGCAGTCTCATACTTGTCAGAATATTACACTGCAATGTATAACTGCAGCAGCATACTTGTCAGAATATCATACTGCAATGTATAACTGCAGCAGCATACTTGTCAGAATATTATACTGCAATGTATAACTGCAGCAGCATACTTGTCAGAATATTATACTGCAATGTATAACTGCAGCAGCATACTTGTCAGAATATTATACTGTAATGTATAACTGCTGCATACTTGTCAGAATATTATGCTGCAATCTATAACTGCAGCAGCATACTTGTCAGAATATCATACTGCGATGTATAACTGCAGCAACATACTTGTCAGAATATTATACTGCAATGTATAACTGGAGCAGCATAATTGTCAGAATATTATACTGCAATGTATAACTGCAGCAGCATACTTGTCAGAATATTATACTGCAATGTATAACTGCAGCAGCATACTTGTCAGAATATCATACTGCAATGTATAACTGCAGCAGCATACTTGTCAAAGTATTATGCTGCAATGTATAACTGCAGCATACTTGTCAGAATATTACACTGCAATGTATAACTGCAGCAGCATACTTGTCAGAATATTATACTGTAATGTATAACTGCAGTCTCATACTTGTCAGAATATTATACTGCAATGTATAACTGCAGCAGCATACTTGTCAGAATATTACACTGCAATGTATAACTGCAGCAGCATACTTGTCAGAATATTATACTGCAATGTATAACTGCAGCAGCATAATTGTCAGAATTTTACACTGCAATGTATAACTGCAGTCTCATACTTGTCAGAATATTACACTGCAATGTATAACTGCAGCAGCATACTTGTCAGAATATTATACTGCAATGTATAACTGCAGTCTCATACTTGTCAGAATATTACACTGCAATGTATAACTGCAGCAGCATACTTGTCAGAATATTATACTGCAATGTATAACTGCAGCATCATACTTGTCAGAATATTACACTGCAATGTATAACTGCAGCAGCATACTTGTCAGAATATTATACTGTAATGTATATCTGCAGCAGCATACTTGTCAGAATATTATACTGCAATGTATAACTGCAGCATCATACTTGTCAGAATATTACACTGCAATGTATAACTGCAGCATCATACTTGTCAGAATATTATACTGTAATGTATATCTGCAGCAGCATACTTGTCAGAATATCATACTGTAATGTATATCTGCAGCAGCATACTTGTCAGAATATTATACTGTAATGTATAACTGCAGCAGAATACTTGTCAGAATATTATACTGCAATGTATAACTGCAGCAGCATACTTGTCAGAATATTATACTGCAATGTATAACTGCAGCAGCATACTTGTCAGAATATTATACTGCAATGTATAACTGCAGCAGCATACTTGTCAGAATATTATACTGCAATGTATAACTGCAGCATCATACTTGTCAGAATATTATACTGCAATGTATAACTGCAGTCTCATACTTGTCAGAATATTATACTGCAATGTATAACTGCAGTCTCATACTTGTCAGAATATTATACTGCAATGTATAACTGCAGTAGCATACTTGTCAGAATATTATACTGCAATGTATAACTGCAGCAGCATACTTGTCAGAATATTATACTGCAATGTATAACTGCAGCAGCATACTTGTCAGAATATTATACTGCAATGTATAACTGCAGCAGCATACTTGTCAGAATATTATACTGCAATGTATAACTGCAGCAGCATACTTGTCAGAATATTATACTGCAATGTATAACTGCAGCATACTTGTCAGAATATTATACTGCAATGTATAACTGCAGCAGCATACTTGTCAGAATATTATACTGCAATGTATAACCGCAGCAGCATACTTGTCAGAATATTATACCGCAATGTATAACTGCAGTCTCATACTTGTCAGAATATTACACTGCAATGTATAACTGCAGCAGCATACTTGTCAGAATATCATACTGCAATGTATAACTGCAGCAGCACACTTGTCAGAATATCATACTGCAATGTATAACTGCAGCGGCATACTTGTCAGAATATTATACTGCAATGTATAACTGCAGCAGCATACTTGTCAGAATATTATACTGCAATGTATAACTGCTGTCTCATACTTGTCAGAATATTATACTGCAATGTACATCTGCAGTAGCATATTTGTCAGAATATTATACTGCAATGTATAACTGCAGCATACTTGTCAGCGGAGAGCTCAGGAGCAGATCACAGCAGGGACAGCAGAGAGCTCGGGAGCAGAGGACAGCAGAGAGCTCAGGAGCTGCTCACAGCAGGGACAGTAGAGAGCTCTGGTGCTAGTCACAGCAGGGATCGCAGAGAGCTCAGGCACTTGTCACAGCAGGGACAGCAGAGAGCTCAGGCGCTGGTCACAGAAGGGACAGCAGAGAGCTCAGGTGCTGGTCTCAGCAGGGACATCGGAGAGCTCAGGTGCAGCGCACAGCAGGGACAGCGGAGAGCTCAGGTGCTGTCACAGCAGGGACAGCAGAGAGCTCAGGTGCTGTCACATCAGGGACAGGAGAGAGCTCAGGCACTGGTAACAGCAGGGACAACAGAGAGCTCAGGCGCTTGTCATAGCAGGGACAGCAGAGTGCTCTGGCCCAGAGCACAGCAGGGACAGCAGAGAGCTCAGGCGCTGGTCACAGCAGGGACAGCAGGGGCTCAGGTGCTGGTCACAGCAGGGACAGCAGAGAGCTCAGGCGCTGGTCACAGCAGGGACAGCAGAGAGCTCAGGCGCTGGTCACAGCAGCGACAGCAGAGAGCTCAGGCGCTAGTCACAGCAGGGACAGCAGAGAGCTCAGGTGCTTGTCACAGCAGGGACAGCAGAGAGCTCAGGTGCTTGTCACAGCAGGGACAGCAGAGAGCTCAGGCGCTGGTCACAGCAGGGACAGCAGAGAGCTCAGGCGCTGGGGACAGCAGGGACAGCAGAGTGCTCAGGAGTAGAGCACAGCAGGGACATCAGAGAGCTCAGGAGCAGAGCACAGCAGTTACAACAGAGTGCTCAGGCGCTGATCACAGCAGAGACAGTAGAGAGCTTCAAGAAGGGTCTTTTTACATTGAAGTAACATTGATTTGTTATATAAAATTATTTCCCCTAAAATCCCTTCCTCATCCAATCCGTTCCCTTCCTTGGTTGAACTTGATGGACAGGTCACATCTTCCGTAAGGTCATAACCTTATGCCAGTAGATTTGTTCTCTTGATGGGTTGTGTGCTTTGTAGGAGATCAGTTTTATCTATTGACTAATTAAAAGTAACATTTTCTAGGGTCTCGTTACTTTTGTTCGTTTGTATGCCAGGGATCACACATGGAGACAGAAATCTCCTGGTGTGTGTGGTGATAGATCCCTAGGCAGATGATGAAGGGGAGGCCTGTGATGTTAGCGGCAGCCAGGGATCACACATGGAGACAGAAATCTCCTGGTGTGTGTGGTGATAGATCCCCGGGCAGATGATGAAGGGGAGGCCTGTGGTGTTAGCGGCAGCCAGGGATCACACATGGAGACAGAAATCTCCTGGTGTGTGTGGTGATAGATCCCCGGGCAGATGATGAAGGGGAGTGCTGTGATATTAGCGGCAGCCAGGGATCACACATGGAGACAGAAATCTCCTGGTGTGTGTGGTGATAGATCCCCGGGCAGATGATGAAGGGGAGGCCTGTGGTGTTAGCGGCAGCCAGGGATCACACATGGAGAACAAAAACTCACAGGGTATTTATAATATGCTGACACTTTTGCGCTGGCGAATAATGGCCCTGCCGCCCCTCTGGCACAGCCGGGCCTCTTAATGTATCTGATGGGACGCTGTGGGCTGTTGCAGTAGTACCTGATGTAGAAACATGTGCAGCCAGCTGACCACCCCCCGCCATCCACGACCCTACGCAGCCTCCCGGCGTGGAGGTGGCAAAAGGAGAAAATAATCGCAGGTGCTAGCGATACACTAACATTAGCAATTATTTCAGCACTTCCAAGACACTTTTGTGGCCTCGAAGTCCTGATAAATACCCCCATAGAATCTTTAATGGCAGACAGTCCGACGCAGCAGGAAAAATGGTCCTTCCTGCACAAGGCAGTGAATTGGTTGGCTGTGGATCGGGAATTTAGTAGAGCACCCCAGCCCTAGTCTAGTGGTTAGGATGCGGATTGGCTCTACTGCTTGGACAGCGAGGTGGCAGTCTGTGGTATTAGCACACAGAGAGTCAGGCGCAGGAAGCACTGGAAGTAAAACTGACTAAGAAAACTGAACAGTATTGACCCAGAGCCTTGCACAGCTAATTCCAAAGCATGCTGAGCCCCAACCAATCACCAGCCTGAATTCTGCAGAAAAGATAATAAAGATTGCAACATGACAACATCATCAGATCTTAACCCTTCAGTAATTGTACTGCAAGTGTAAATACTACATTCTGGCAGTAGGAAAAGGAAAACTATTGCAAAGTTTCAGCTAAAGGCAACAAGGGGGAGCCGGCTCCAGCCAACCAGAAGACTATCAGCCCCATTACAGATGTGCACCTCCTGCTGGTGAGGAGATGGCAGCACAGGGAAGTGGTCAGCTATAAAGGGATGACCATTGCCGCCCTCCTGCAGAGTCAGCGCCTCTCCTATCTCCAGACAGATCCTGCAGAGGGTGGAGGCACTGATTTGGAAAAAGGCGGCCATATTTATCTGATCATGTATATGGAGCTGCCATATTCTTCATCAGTGAAAGAAGCAAACCTGGAATATATAGAGTGAGAGATGGAAGGTAAAGCATGGTGGACGCAGCATTCATCGCCCCTTCTCTGTCAGTGATTTGTGGTTCCTCTGTGTAGATTTTCCAGGGTAACTTTGATGGCTCCACACCGGTGGCCACAAGCTTCGAGGCGATGATCACTGCTCGCTATGTCCGGATCCTCCCTCTAGACTATCATGGCAGAATATTCCTGCGCATGGAGCTGCTCGGATGTGGAGAAGGTGCAGTAACCTCCGGATATATGAGAATATGGAGCTAGAGGAGCCCTTTAAACTATCACTGAAGACCCTCTCTTCCCTCCACACAGTGTCTGCCAGGCCCACCGCACCCTCACCGCGCCCGGGGGACCAGTGTCAGACGGGGGAATTCCAGTGTCACAATGGTCGCTGTGTCCAGGCAGGACCTGAGGGGGTCGTCTGTAATGGGATCAATGACTGCGGAGACCGATCCGATGAGATTTACTGCGGTAATAATTATATCAGGGGATGGAAAGAAAACTCATAAAGATGAAGATATTCCTCCAAACCATCAATAGGACCCTCCAGACTCCTCTGTCCTCCTTCTCCAGACTCCTCTGTCCTCCTCCTCCAGACTCCTCTGTCCTCCTCTTCCTCCAGACTCCTCTGTCCTTCTCCTCCTCCAGACTCCTCTGTCCTTCTCCTCCTCCAGACGCCTCTGTCCTTCTCCTCCTCCTCCAGACTCCTCTGTCCTTCTCCTCCTCCTCCAGACTCCTCTGTCCTTCTCCTCCTCCTCCAGACCCCTCTGTCCTCCTCCTCCTCCAGACCCCTCTGTCCTCCTCCTCCTCCAGACCCCTCTGTCCTCCTCCTCCTCCAGACCCCTCTGTCCTCCTCCTCCTCCAGACCCCTCTGTCCTCCTCTTCCTCCAGACTCCTCTGTCCTCCTTCTCCTCCTCCTCCAGACTCCTCTGTCCTCCTTCTCCTCCTCCTCCAGACTCCTCTGTCCTTCTCCTCCTCCTCCAGACTCCTCTGTCCTCCTCCTCCTCCAGACTCCTCTGTCCTTCTCCTCCTCCTCCAGACCCCTCTGTCCTCCTCCTCCTCCAGACCCCTCTGTCCTCCTCCTCCTCCAGACCCCTCTGTCCTCCTCCTCCTCCAGACTCCTCTGTCCTCCTCCTCCTCCAGACTCCTCTGTCCTTCTCCTCCTCCTCCAGACCCCTCTGTCCTCCTCCTCCTCCAGACCCCTCTGTCCTCCTCCTCCTCCAGACCCCTCTGTCCTCCTCCTCCTCCAGACCCCTCTGTCCTCCTCCTCCTCCAGACCCCTCTGTCCTCCTCTTCCTCCAGACTCCTCTGTCCTCCTTCTCCTCCTCCTCCAGACTCCTCTGTCCTCCTTCTCCTCCTCCTCCAGACTCCTCTGTCCTTCTCCTCCTCCTCCAGACTCCTCTGTCCTCCTCCTCCTCCAGACTCCTCTGTCCTTCTCCTCCTCCTCCAGACCCCTCTGTCCTCCTCCTCCTCCAGACCCCTCTGTCCTCCTCCTCCTCCAGACCCCTCTGTCCTCCTCCTCCTCCAGACTCCTCTGTCCTCCTCCTCCTCCAGACTCCTCTGTCCTTCTCCTCCTCCTCCAGACCCCTCTGTCCTCCTCCTCCTCCAGACCCCTCTGTCCTCCTCCTCCTCCAGACCCCTCTGTCCTCCTCCTCCTCCAGACTCTTCTGTCCTCCTCTTCTTCCAGACTCCTCCGTCCTCCTCCAGACTCCTCTGTCCTCCTCCAGACTCCTCTGTCCTCCTCCAGACTCCTCTGTCCTCCTCCAGACTCCTCTGTCCTCCTCCAGACTCCTCTGTCCTTGTCCTCCTCCAGACTCCTCTGTCCTTGTCCTCCTCCAGACTCCTCTGTCCTCCTCCAGACTCCTCTGTCCTCCTCCAGACTCCTCTGTCCTTCTCCAGACTCCTCTGTCCTTCTCCAGACTCCTCTGTCCTTCTCCAGACTCCTCTGTCCTTCTCCAGACTCCTCTGTCCTTCTCCAGACTCCTCTGTCCTTCTCCAGACTCCTCTGTCCTTCTCCTCCTCCAGACTCCTCTGTCCTTCTCCTCCTCCAGACTCCTCTGTCCTTCTCCTCCTCCAGACTCCTCTGTCCTTCTCCTCCTCCAGACTCCTCTGTCCTTCTCCTCCTCCAGACACCTCTGTCCTTCTCCTCCTCCTCCTCCAGACTCCTCTGTCCTTCTCCTCCTCCTCCAGACTCCTCTGTCCTTCTCCTCCTCCTCCTCCAGACTCCTCTGTCCTCCTCCTCCTCCAGACTCCTCTGTCCTACTCCTCCTCCTCCAGACTCCTCTGTCCTTCTCCTCCTCCTCAAGACTCCTCTGTCCTTCTCCTCCTCCTCCAGACTCCTCTGTCTACCTCCTCCAGACTCCTCTGTCCTTCTCCTCCTCCAGACCCCTCTGTCCTCCTCCTCCTCCAGACCCCTCTGTCCTCCTCCTCCTCCAGACCCCTCTGTCCTCCTCCTCCTCCAGACTCCTCTGTCCTCCTCCTCCTCCAGACTCCTCTGTCCTACTCCTCCTCCTCCAGACTCCTCTGTCCTTCTCCTCCTCCTCCAGACTCCTCTGTCCTTCTCCTCCTCCTCCTCTAGACTCCTCTGTCTACCTCCTCCAGACTCCTCTGTCCTTCTCCTCCTCCAGACCCCTCTGTCCTCCTCCTCCTCCAGACCCCTCTGTCCTCCTCCTCCTCCTCCAGACCCCTCTGTCCTCCTCCTCCTCCAGACTCCTCTGTCCTCCTCCAGACTCCTCTGTCCTCCTCCAGACTCCTCTGTCCTCCTCCAGACACCTCTGTCCTCCTCCAGACACCTCTGTCCTCCTCCAGACGCCTCTGTCCTCCTCCAGACGCCTCTGTCCTTCTCCTCCTCCAGACTCCTCTGTCCTTCTCCTCCTCCAGACTCCTCTGTCCTTCTCCTCCTCCAGACTCCTCTGTCCTTCTCCTCCTCCAGACTCCTCTGTCCTTCTCCTCCTCCAGACTCCTCTGTCCTTCTCCTCCTCCAGACTCCTCTGTCCTTCTCCTCCTCCAGACTCCTCTGTCCTTCTCCTCCTCCTCCAGACGCCTCTGTCCTTCTCCTCCTCCTCCAGACGCCTCTGTCCTTCTCCTCCTCCTCCAGACGCCTCTGTCCTTCTCCTCCTCCTCCAGACGCCTCTGTCCTTCTCCTCCTCCTCCAGACTCCTCTGTCCTTCTCCTCCTCCTCCAGACTCCTCTGTCCTTCTCCTCCTCCTCCAGACTCCTCTGTCCTTCTCCTCCTCCTCTAGACTCCTCTGTCCTTCTCCTCCTCCTCTAGACTCCTCTGTCCTTCTCCTCCTCCAGACTCCTCTGTCCTTCTCCTCCTCCAGACTCCTCTGTCCTTCTCCTCCTCCAGACTCCTCTGTCCTCCTCCTCCAGACTCCTCTGTCCTCCTCCTCCAGACTCCTCTGTCCTCCTCCTCCAGACTGCTCTGTCCTTCTCCTCCTCCTCCAGACGCCTCTGTCCTTCTCCTCCTCCTCCAGACTCCTCTGTCCTTCTCCTCCTCCTCCAGACTCCTCTGTCCTTCTCCTCCTCCTCCAGACTCCTCTGTCCTTCTCCTCCTCCTCCAGACTCCTCTGTCCTTCTCCTCCTCCTCCAGACTCCTCTGTCCTTCTCCTCCTCCTCCAGACTCCTCTGTCCTTCTCCTCCTCCTCCAGACTCCTCTGTCCTTCTCCTCCTCCTCCAGACTCCTCTGTCCTTCTCCTCCTCCTCCAGACTCCTATGTCCTTCTCCTCCTCCTCCAGACTCCTCTGTCCTTCTCCTCCTCCTCCAGACTCCTCTGTCCTTCTCCTCCTCCTCCAGACTCCTCTGTCCTTCTCCTCCTCCCCCAGACTCCTCTGTCCTTCTCCTCCTCCTCCAGACTCCTCTGTCCTTCTCCTCCTCCTCCAGACTCCTCTGTCCTTCTCCTCCTCCTCCAGACTCCTCTGTCCTTCTCCTCCTCCAGACTCCTCTGTCCTTCTCCTCCTCCTCCAGACTCCTCTGTCCACCTCCTCCAGACTCATCTGTCCTTCTCCTCCTCCAGACCCCTCTGTCCTCCTCCTCCTCCAGACCCCTCTGTCCTCCTCCTCCTCCAGACTCCTCTGTCCTTCTCCTCCTCCTCCAGACTCCTCTGTCCTTCTCCTCCTCCTCCAGACTCCTCTGTCCTCCTTCTCCAGACTCCTCTGTCTTCCTCCTCCTCCAGACTCCTCTGTCCTTCTCCTCCTCCAAACTCCTCTGTCCTTCTCCTCCTCCTCCAGACTCCTCTGTCCTCCTCCTCCAGACTCCTCTGTCCTACTCCAGACTCATCTGCCCTCCTCCAGACTCATCTGCCCTCCTCCTCCAGACCCCTCTGTCCTCCTCCTCCAAACCATCAATAGGACCCTCCAGACCCCTCTGTCCTCCTCCTCCAGACTCTTCTGTCCTCCTCCTCCAGACTCTTCTGTCCTCCTCTTCCTCCAGACTCCTCTGTCCTCCTCCTCCTCCAGACCCCTTTGTCCTCCTCCAGAATTCTCTGTACTGCTCCTCCTCCAGACTCCTCTGTCCTCCTCCTCCTCCAGAATCCTCTGTCCTCCTCCTCCTCCAGACTCCTCTGTCCTCCTCCTCCTCCAGACTCCTCTGTCCTCCTCCTCCTCCAGACTCCTCTGTCCTCCTCCTCCTCCAGACTCCTCTGTCCTCCTCCTCTTTCAGACTCCTCTGTCCTCCTCCTCTTTCAGACCCCTCCTCCAAACTCCTCTGTCCTCCTCCAGACTCCTCTGTCCTTCTCCTCCTCTGTCCTCCACCTCCAGACTCCTCTGTCCTCCTCCTCCAGACTCCTCTGTCCTCCTCCTCCTCCAGACTCCTCTGTCCTCCTCCTCCTCCAGACTCCTCTGTCCTCCTCCTCCTCCAGACTCCTCTGTCCTCCTCCTCCTCCAGACTCCTCTGTCCTTCTCCTCCTCCAGACTCCTCTGTCCTCCTCCTCCAGACTCCTCTGTCCTTCTCCTCCAGACTCCTCTGTCCTCCTCCTCCAGACTGCTCTGTCCTTCTCCTCCTCCTCCAGACTGCTCTGTCCTTCTCCTCCTCCTCCAGACGCCTCTGTCCTTCTCCTCCTCCTCCAGACTCCTCTGTCCTTCTCCTCCTCCTCCAGACTCCTCTGTCCTTCTCCTCCTCCTCCAGACCCCTCTGTCCTTCTCCTCCTCCTCCAGACCCCTCTGTCCTTCTCCTCCTCTTCCAGACTCCTCTGTCCTCCTTCTCCAGACTCCTCTGTCTTCCTCCTCCTCCAGACTCCTCTGTCCTTCTCCTCCTCCAAACTCCTCTGTCCTTCTCCTCCTCCTCCAGACTCCTCTGTCCTCCTCCTCCAGACTCCTCTGTCCTACTCCAGACTCATCTGCCCTCCTCCAGACTCATCTGCCCTCCTCCTCCAGACCCCTCTGTCCTCCTCCTCCAAACCATCAATAGGACCCTCCAGACCCCTCTGTCCTCCTCCTCCAGACTCTTCTGTCCTCCTCCTCCAGACTCTTCTGTCCTCCTCCTCCAGACTCTTCTGTCCTCCTCTTCCTCCAGACTCCTCTGTCCTCCTCCTCCTCCTCCAGACCCCTTTGTCCTCCTCCAGAATTCTCTGTACTGCTCCTCCTCCAGACTCCTCTGTCCTCCTCCTCCTCCAGAATCCTCTGTCCTCCTCCTCCTCCAGACTCCTCTGTCCTCCTCCTCCTCCAGACTCCTCTGTCCTCCTCCTCCTCCAGACTCCTCTGTCCTCCTCCTCCTCCAGAATCCTCTGTCCTCCTCCAGACTCCTCTGTCCTCCTCCTCCTTCAGACCCCTCCTCCAAACTCCTCTGTCCTCCTCCAGACTCCTCTGTCCTTCTCCTCCTCTGTCCTCCACCTCCAGACTCCTTTGTCCTCCTCCTCCTCCAGATTCCTCTGTCCTCCTCCTCCTCCAGATTCCTCTGTCCTCCTCCTCCTCCAGACTCCTCTGTCCTCCTTCTCCTCCAGACTCCTCTGTCCTCCTCCTCCTCCAGACTCCTCTGTCCTCCTCCTCCTCCAGACTCCTCTGTCCTCCTCCAGACTCCTCTGTCCTCCTCCTCCTCCAGACTCCTCTGTCCTCCTCCTCCTCCAGACTCCTCTGTCCTCCTCCTCCTCCAGAATCCTCTGTCCTCCTCCAGACTCCTCTATCCTCCTCCTCCAGACTCCTCTGTCCTCCTCCTCCTCCAGAATCCTCTGTCCTCCTGCTGACTTTGTAATCTGTGCTGATGTTACCTGTTGGAGATGATTGACCTGTACACTTCTCTCCCATTGGTCGTCAGGCACAGCTCCATCCCCTCTGTCTCCAGCCAGGTGGGGCTGCCATCGCTCTCAGTTTTACTGCAGAACATCTGGGACCTGCATTGAGTCATCTCGGAGATGTGATGGCTACCAGGACTGCTCAGATGGCGCTGATGAGATGGGATGTGTCTCTTGGACTCACAGCACTTCTGGCCCATACACCACATGGCGGTGAGCAGAAAGGGTCCAGGCCTGGGGTTAGGGAAGTGTTGGGTTCTCACTTACTCTATGTCTTTGCATTCTTCATTATCCTCTAGTGGAGACCATGAAGATGGACTTGATGTCCAAACATCTAGTGTTGAGATTACTCAAGGGCCTGGGGCCACCGCTGCACCATCTGGACCAGGAATACCTGACACATGGCAGGTCAGTCACGACTTTGACTTTGTATTGTTGTAGGGCAGACGGCATACAGAAGTGCTGAGTTGAACAATAAAAAGTTACTGAAGGGTTAACAAGTACAGCAATTGATCACACAATGAAGAAATAATGTTTCAAAGAATGGGGCTGCTTTAGTACCCCCGCAGGAGTGTTGTTCTTACTTCAGCTGCTCGTCTGTAGGACGGGAGACTCCCTCCACATCTACGCTGTCCCAGGACATCACCTGCAGAGTTGAGGGTCAAATCCTTCCCAGGAGCTCACAGCGCCTTATCCTGTCTCTGACCTCCCATGCGGCATCACTTCCTCTTCCTGTCTCTGACCTCTCACGCGGCATCACTTCCTCCTCCTGTCTCTGACCTCCCATGTGGCATCACTTCCTCTTCCTGTCTCTGACCTCCCACACGGCATCACTTCCTCTTCCTGTCTCTTCCAGAATCTTTCCATCTGTACTCTGGACATCTACTGGATAAAGGTCCACACTGAAGTCCATCAGTACAACTTCACACAGGGCCTCATAGTCTAAGGGCATAACCCTACTGACCTCGTGAGGACACTTTAAATCTGTGAATCTAGATCAATGGGAGGCATCTTAAGCATCTCAGATCCTCCTGTATAAAATGTTGGAATAGAAAATGATTAAAAACTGCAGCATTGCAGATTCTCCACCATAAAGTCTTCACTTCATGAAGCGTCAGAAAAATCTTGTTGTATTTGTTTTCCATTACAGGGACAACCGGGAACAGAACAGTCCAGGTTTCCAGGAGGAGATATTTCTGCTCCATCCGGTAAATGACATGAAGATCAAGAGCCTTTAATTGTCTGATCCTACAGCAATAGATAGGGGGACTTTCCAGAAGGAGAAGTTTGCAGAGTTTTGTCCTCCTTCCAAATATCTCAGTCCTCCTCCGCCAGACTGCTCTGTCCTCCTCCTCCTCCTGTAGACTCCTCTGTCCTCCTCCTCCTCCTGTAGACTCCTCTGTCCTCCTCTTCTTCCAGACTCCTCTGTCCTTCTCCTCCTCTAGACTCCTCTGCCCTCCTCCTCTAGACTCCTCTGCCCTCCTCCTCCTCTAGACCCCTGTGCCCTCCTCCTCCAGACTCCTCTGTCCTCTTCCTCCAGACTCCTCTGTCCTCCTCCTCCAGACTCCTCTGTCCTCCTCCTCCACCAGACTCCTCTGTCCTCCACCACACTTCTCTGTCCTTCTCCACCAGACTCCTCTGTCCTCCACCAGACTCCTCTGTCCTTCTCAACCAGACCCCTCTGTACTCCTCCTCCAGAACCTTCTGTCCTCCTCCTCCAGACCCCTCTGTTTTCCTCCTCCAGACCCCTCTGTCTTCTTCCAGACTCCTCTGTCCTCCTCCTCCTCCAGACCCCTCTGTCTTCCTCCAGACTCCTCTGTCCTCCTCCTCCTCCAGACTCCTCTGTCCTCCTCCTCCTCCAGACTCCTCTGTCCTCCTCCTCCTCCAGACTCCTCTGTCCTTCTCCTTCTCCAGACCCCTCTGTCCTTCTCCTACAGACTCCTCTCTCTTCCTCCTTCTCCAACCCCCTCTGTCCTCCTCCCCCTCCTCCTCCAGACCTGTCTTTCCTTCTTCTCCACCAAATCCCTCTGACTTCCTCCACCTACAGACTCCTCTGCCCTCTCAGGAAGTTGGATGGTGTTTGTGTTTTTTCCCGAGATTGTTGTAGTATTTTCTGTATGAGGTGGGGGTGCAGGTTGGGTCCTAGCTGTCTCTTGAGTGCTTTTGTTGTGGATTGTGGCTGTTCTTGAGGGTAGGGGCTGTGGTGTGCAGCCAGTAGGTGGTTAACAATGTCATCTTCTGCAGGTCGTTGTGATGGCCCTCTGGGTTTGGAAGATGGTCGTGTTCATTACAAGCAGCTGAGCGCGTCCTCTCACAAGGAGAATAATCCAGCAGATGCTGGACGCCTCAACATTGTGCCAAACATGTCAGTGCCTTGTTATATTCCCATCATACATGATTAAGGAGACCAGGGGCAATATCTCAGGGACATGTAGATGAGGGGTGGAGATAAATGGAGGTGGTTCTAAGCAGCGTTTCCATGAATCAACACTTGGTCTTTCCACAGTCTCAACATTGTCCCCGGCTGGAGCCCTCTGGACTCAGACAAACATCCCTTCTTCCAAGTAGACTTCCTCCAACCCACTTTCATCTCTGCCGTGGTTACTCAGGGTGGTCGTCAGTCAGGGGGCTATGTCACCAAATATCGTATCATGTACAGCAATGATGGGATTGTATTCCACAACTACACCGGGGGCAAGCAGGATAAACAGGTAGGACCATTGCCAGTGGTCATCATCTCCTGACTTCATGATTGGTGTGTAGGAGCAGAGCTTGGTGACCCTTGGGATGACGCCTGGTCATTGCTCTGGATCGCTCTTCTAATAGTCTCATCTTCTTCTCCTTCTTTATTCAGCTCTTTGATGCCAACACAGACAGTAACACGGCTGTGAGACGAGAGTTAGGTGGCGTTTTATTTACTCGATTCCTTCGTGTCCTTCCCGTAGAGTATTACAAAGCAATCTACCTGCGCAGCGAGATTATCGGATGCTCTTACGGTGAGACAATGGGGAAGCTCCAGAGACGGTTCTGGAAATAGACGTAGTCTAGTAAATAGCTAGATATACTATGGAAAAGGCTCAATTTACAACACAAATGACAGACTTGGGTCCAAGAATAATTTTTCACTTCACAATAGCTTACACTTCTGATGGTCCAGGATTATTGCAATGCATTGTGGGACCTTCAGACACCATGTTGTTGTAGATCATATTGGGTGTCTCTTACATGTCTGTGGTTGTGACTATGCGTTTACCTTCTAGCAGAGCCCACTGGTCCACCAGCCACAAGGGGCTTCGGCACAGTAACTTTCACCCTTCCTGGAGAGGCAAAGCCAACACACTGCAAGCTGGGAGAGTTTGAGTGTCACAGCGGCGAGTGTGTGAATGCCTCGAGGTCCCTGTGTGATGGGAAGGCTGACTGCCCGGACTTCTCCGATGAAGAAGGATGTGGTGAGACTCTGTTATCAGTGAACATGGGGGAAGATAACAACTTTTATCATTATAATTCTTTATTTATTTAGCTTTTAATCTCAACCTCTCAGATTTTACCAACTTGGCTTCATAACCCATGTGGTCTGGGCCCTTGGGACTATGTGGTCTGGGGGGCCCTTGGGACTATGTGGTATGGGCCCTTGGGACTATGTGGTCTGGGCCCTTGGGACTATGCGGTCTTGTCCTCAAGATCTCAGGGACCCATCTGGGCTTCTCTGTTGTGAGAATCCTGACCCTTGGGAGCAATGACTATTAAGTAATGGAGATGAAGGTACAGACCTGACTGTCTATCTTTTCCTGCTAGGTGTTGTATCCCTGGAGCCTGAGAACACAGGTAAGTTATCCTCATCCCATAACCTTTCAGCAATAACTTGTAATGATGTTCAGAGATTTGGGTTTGATTGGAAATTCTCATGTGGACTTCTGGTCCTTCTGTTGGTCCCATCTGCTATACGGTTATCCCTCATTATGTCACGTGATCTCTTCTTCCACAGAATTACCCACTGCACCAATGGACGTTTATCCCGGAGGTCAGTCCTCACCCGGCTCCATGGTACCAGGTTATACAGGAGAACCAGGAGTTTATTATCAATCTCAGCCAACTGGAAGTCCAGGAATAATCAGTGCAAACCCTGGGCAGATCACAACCCCTTCTGGAGCTCAACCTGGCTTTAAAAAAGAGCATCCGGTCAGTGGCAAACCTGGACTTAGACCTGAACAAACACTGGAATCAGCATCCGGCAGCCCAGAACCTTCACCCGGTGCCTTGGGACCAGTTGGAACAATTCCTTCTCTCTTAGTGACTACAGATACATGGAGCACTACTCCAAAGATGGCTGCAGTCTCATCTGGAAGAGGGAGTATCTCTGGAGGTCCGGGCCTTCGCCCTAATGAATACCAAACCAGCATCCCTGGGCTGGCCACTCCTCCTGCTGGTAAGGAGACATGGACATTGGGCACAAGAGTAAATGACCATTCTCCAAACACAGGTTTCACTTCACCTAGTGAGAAGAGTGTAACATCTTCTCCAGCTAGCGGAGGAACAGTGGAGATCTTGAGTCTTCCAGGACAAACCCAGGGTAGGTCCGACAGCCAAACGACCAAGGAACCTGCAACTGCGATCTCAGAAGTAGCCTCTAGACAAAGTCTTGGAGAAAGTTTGTCCACATCAAGTCAAGCCTGGTCTTATCTATATGACCAGTCACATCCAACAGTGTCCCCATTGCCATTTAATAAAGTGGAGACCCCAAGCGGCTTAACCCCTACACTAGGAACAGCCTCTAGGGGCAGCGGGGACACAGGGATGAGGCCCGATGTCTTTGTTGGCCCGGATGGACACCATTCTAGCTTGAAGCCTGGTTCTGGGACTGTAGTTATTTCAAAGGAGCCCATCGAGGTTCCTCCCGAAGGGGGCTCAGAGAAGGGGGGTCGTGAAGGACATCATGTCATTCATACATACCAAGGTTTGTATAAAGTCTAGAATGTTGACATATACAGTCACTAGTTTTTGTCATTGTATTCTCTTCTATATTTTATATCATTTCTAGATAACTCTAATCTAACACTTGTGACATACACTCAGTGAGACACCTTGTACTATGGTGAAGCACTTTGATGCAGCACATGTTGGAGTAGACGCATCGCAAGGCTTGGTTCCTTCCTGTGTCTGCTGAAGTGTCAGTCATTGACGTCTTTTGTAGGAACCAGCAGCACATATCCTTTGGACCTGACCACTGACGTCCCCAGAACCCATTGTAAATTGGGTCAGTTTGCTTGCTCCCTCTTTGGCTGCATCAATGGATCTGAGGTGTGTGATGGACAAGAAGACTGTGCGGATGGCTCAGATGAGCGGCTCTGTGGTGCGTGGACCTGTCTCCATTCTCCATGCTCTTCAAGGTTCTAGGATTTTCCTGGTCCTAAACACTTTTTATCTTGCAGGGACATCGTTCTCAACCCCTGCACCCACTTGGTATGTCCCTACCCCTGGACCCAATGTGTGCTCCTCCAAACAGTTTCATTGTGGTTCAGGAGAATGTATTTCTATGGAGAGACAATGTGATCTCCAGAGAGACTGCGCAGATGGCTCAGATGAGGATGACTGTGGTAGGTGGATGGGTTTTATGTTCATTTCCTTCACCCAAGTGCTACAGAAGCATCTGAACAATGATGAGGTTCTCTCAGGGTCTTCAGAAACCTGCCCTAAACATAAGGTCGAAGTTTAAGGAGAACTTATCTTGAGTTGAGAATTAGACTGGGACAAGCCCAGGTTATATAAGGTAAGGAGACTGATGGCCTCTAACATCTCCCCTAAGGAAATCTAGGCCTGTGCAAGAATTTGGGCCGTCCATCAGTTTTCTTCTAGGGCACTTGGATCTCAGATTGTCCCTTTCCTGGGATCTCAGTGGAAATGACTTGTAGTCTCTTCTGCTGTTTCTACAGTGGATTGTATCCTGTCCCCGTGGACATCGTGGAGTGACTGCAGCCGTTCCTGTGGACTCGGGGGAATGTTCCGGCGCAGAGATGTGATCAGGGAACGTCTGCCTGGAGGACATTGTGCTGGAGCCCAATTTGACAGTAAAAGCTGCTTTGTAAAGGCTTGTCCAGGTAAAAAGAATAAAAATTCACAGATGAGATAGAGGTGTAAGCACAAGGGGGGCCTAAATCATAGGGGCTTCACCATTAGTGATATCTATCTGCCCTTTGGCCTGCAGCTACCCTTGTAGTGGCTCAGGAGCCATGTGTAGCTTGTGACCCCATGCTGGTGTTTTTGTCCTAAAAGTAGTAGTTTTGACAACCGTCGTGGAATGTTTGTTCTCCCTAGTGAACGGAGCCTGGTCCCACTGGGGAGAGTGGTCTCCGTGTGACGCCATATGCCAAGGAGGAACCAAGTCTAGAAGAAGGCAGTGTGAAGACCCCCCACCTAAAAATGGAGGTCTCCCATGTACTGGAGAATCTGTGCAGACCAAGTCATGTAATCTGCAACCCTGTGGAGAATCGGAAGGTACGGAGACGTTCAGGGAATAGTGGGCTGGCCCGACCTGTGATGTGACCATGTGGTCATCTAGTGACCTCTTCCTGCTTTATGTTGACAGATTGTGGACCTGAGATGATTTATGTTCGCTCTGGAGACTGTAAATCCTACCAGATGGAGCCGTGTCCCCTGATCTGCCGTGGCCTTAACGCAGAGATCCTGTGTACCAGTGACTGCATGGAAGGTAGGTGGCCACCACTATTACAGGCCTGGGCTGATGTCTGGCAAGGGTAGCTTTGCAATCCTTAATGACTCCAGTCCTCCCATTCTTCTGGACATGATGCCCCATGTTATTGCACAGGTTGTCGCTGTCCCCGGGGCTTGTACCTCCAGGACGGTCGCTGTGTGAACATCAGTCAGTGCCGCTGTAGTGTGGAGACCCCAGAGCAGACGTCCAGCCATGATGACTGCAGTGTGTGGTGAGGACCCACGAGGGCAGATATTAAACTAGTTAACCCTTCCTCTTGTCGATAACTCATGTGATATAGTCTCTAATGTCTGTCTCTTTCGCTAGTGAGTGTCGTGATGGGAAGATGACATGTGACAGCTCAGCTTGTGGCGTGGACTGCGGGTGGTCTGCTTGGTCTCAGTGGACCCCGTGTGACCAGACATGTGGGAGCGGAGTACAGGAAAGATTCAGGTACACAGCGGGCGCCTTACATTTTGTATCATGGGGGTCTTGTTTCCCAATGTCATAGTGGGAGCAGCATGTGACACACTTGTCTCATTCCTCCAGGTCTCCATCCAACCCACCCAGCACCAATGGCGGTGCCCCCTGCGAAGGAGACATCCGGGAAGTACGAGAGTGCTACACGCCCTGCTACAATGGTGAGAAATCCTGCACAATGGTATTATAAAGGATCCACCGGAGGCCGAGCTCTACCTGGTGCCTCGGCTCTTCCATATCTACATATTACACTGACAGGAGCCCCAGAAAGAGGGGACAGGGCTACCAGGGGCATTTGGCTATGTCACTAATGACTTAGTCTGTGTGTGGATGAGTTGAGCGGGGGCGGGTCACTGGATATGGGCCCCACCCTGTCTCATTTCACATTCTGCTGATCTCCTTCCCCACCAGATACAGACTTGATGTGGAGTGAGTGGACCGCCTGGACTTCGTGCTCCAGGACCTGCTTCTATGATGTGGAAAGTACAGGACTACGGAGAAGGTTCCGGCACTGTAACCACTCAGAGTCGCTCTGTGTGGGAGAGTCCATGCAGGAGGAGACATGTGACACCCCCCCCTGCCCTGGTCAGTATATGTGGTATAGGGCAGGTCACCTACATGCACTCAGTATATACCCACATGATGACCCTCTTCTTATCTCACAGTGGTCGGGGGCTGGTCACCCTGGAGCTCCTGGACGGAATGTACAGCCACCTGTGATTCTGGAGTCCAAACAAGGAACCGCTCATGTTCTAAGCCTGTTCCCCTTCACGGGGGCCCTGAGTGCAAGGGGCCCCACATGCAGACGAGGGAATGTAACACCCAGCCCTGCAGAGGTAAGTAGCTCCCCCCTGCTTCCTATGTTGAGGGGGGTCTTATAAAGGGAGAGCTGCAGTTAGCACAGTCCTAATTTGCTGTCATAGCAGTCGGGAGGAAACAGGGGGCTGTGTTGGCTGCCTAAAAAAGGGGGTTAAACCCCCGGGCCAAACACCCAGCCCACAGATGGTGAATCGGCAGGAGCAATGATCCAAGCTCACGGCTCCGGTTACATCCAAGATGGCAGATATAATCATCCATAAAATGGAGACACGTGCACAGGTTACCTTGAAGGCCCAAGCCCAAAGCTGCTGCACTGGTGATAAGTAGTGTATAGACATGGCCCCGGATGGTGCAGTGTCCCCTCTATCTTGCCTGGACCCTTCTATCTAGAGAGGCTCTGCTGGCTTCTCTATAGCATATGTAGAGTAGGTCCTACTACCAACTCTATATTCTCTCTGGTGTAGGTCCTCCTGTCTTCTCTATAGTCTCTGGTGTAGGTCCTACTACCAACTCTATATTCTCTCTGGTGTAGGTCCTCCTGTCTTCTCTATAGCCTCTCTTGTGCAGGTGCTCCTGTCTTCTCTATAGTCTCTGGTGTAGGTCCTCCTGTCTTCTCTATAGTCTCTGGTGTAGGTCCTCCTACCTTCTCTATAGTCTCTGGTGTAGGTCCTCCTGTCTTCTCTATAGTCTCTGGTGTAGGTCCTCCTGTCTTCTCTATAGTCTCTGGTGTAGGTCCTCCTGTCTTCTCTATAGTCTCTGGTGTAGGTCCTCCTGTCCTCTCTATAGCATATGTAGTGTAGGTCCTACTATCAACTCTATATTCTCTCTGGTGTAGGTCCTCCTACCTTCTCTATAGTCTCTGGTGTAGGTCCTCCTGTCTTCTCTATAGTCTCTGGTGTAGGTCCTCCTGTCTTCTCTATAGTCTCTGGTGTAGGTCCTCCTGTCTTCTCTGTAGTCTCTGGTGTAGGTCCTCCTGTCTTCTCTATAGTCTCTGGTGTAGGTCCTACTATCAACTCTATATTCTCTCTGGTGTAGGTCCTCCTGTCTTCTCTGTAGTCTCTGGTGTAGGTCCTCCTGTCTTCTCTATAGTCTCTGGTGTAGGTCCTACTATCAACTCTATATTCTCTCTGGTGTAGGTCCTCCTGTCTTCTCTATAGTCTCTGGTGTAGGTCCTCCTGTCTTCTCTATAGTCTCTGGTGTAGGTCCTCCTACCTTCTCTATAGTCTCTGGTGTAGGTCCTCCTACCTTCTCTATAGTCTCTGGTGTAGGTCCTCCTGTCTTCTCTGTAGTCTCTGGTGTAGGTCCTCCTGTCTTCTCTATAGTCTCTGGTGTAGGTCCTACTATCAACTCTATATTCTCTCTGGTGTAGGTCCTCCTGTCCTCTCTATAGCATATGTAGTGTAGGTCCTACTATCAACTCTATATTCTCTCTGGTGTAGGTCCTCCTGTCTTCTCTATAGTCTCTGGTGTTGGTCCTCCTGTCTTCTCTATAGTCTCTGGTGTTGGTCCTCCTGTCTTCTCTATAGTCTCTCTAATGTAGGTTCTTCTTTCTTCTCTATAGTCTCTGGTGTAGGTGCTCCTGTCTTCTCTGTAGTCTCTGGTGTAGGTCCTCCTGTCTTCTCTATAGTCTCTGGTGTAGGTCCTACTATCAACTCTATATTCTCTCTGGTGTAGGTCCTCCTGTCCTCTCTATAGCATATGTAGTGTAGGTCCTACTATCAACTCTATATTCTCTCTGGTGTAGGTCCTCCTACCTTCTCTATAGTCTCTGGTGTAGGTCCTCCTGTCTTCTCTATAGTCTCTGGTGTAGGTCCTCCTACCTTCTCTATAGTCTCTGGTGTAGGTCCTCCTACCTTCTCTATAGTCTCTGGTGTAGGTCCTCCTGTCTTCTCTATAGTCTCTGGTGTAGGTCCTCCTGTCTTCTCTATAGTCTCTGGTGTAGGTCCTCCTGTCTTCTCTGTAGTCTCTGGTGTAGGTCCTCCTGTCTTCTCTATAGTCTCTGGTGTAGGTCCTACTATCAACTCTATATTCTCTCTGGTGTAGGTCCTCCTGTCTTCTCTATAGTCTCTGGTGTTGGTCCTCCTGTCTTCTCTATAGTCTCTCTAATGTAGGTTCTTCTTTCTTCTCTATAGTCTCTGGTGTAGGTCCTCCTGTCTTCTCTGTAGTCTCTGGTGTAGGTCCTCCTGTCTTCTCTATAGTCTCTGGTGTAGGTCCTACTATCAACTCTATATTCTCTCTGGTGTAGGTCCTCCTGTCTTCTCTATAGTCTCTGGTGTAGGTCCTCCTGTCTTCTCTATAGTCTCTGGAGTAGGTCCTCCTACCTTCTCTATAGTCTCTGGTGTAGGTCCTCCTGTCTTCTCTATAGTCTCTGGTGTAGGTCCTCCTGTCTTCTCTATAGTCTCTGGTGTTGGTCCTCCTGTCTTCTCTATAGTCTCTGGTGTAGGTCCTTCTGTCTTCTCTATAGTGTCTCTGGTGTAGGTCCTCCTGTCTTCTCTATAGTCTCTCTTGTGCAGGTGCTCCTGTCTTCTCTATAGTCTCTCTTGTGCAGGTGCTCCTGTCTTCTCTATAGTCTCTGGTGTTGGTCCTCCTGTCTTCTCTATAGTCTCTGGTGTTGGTCCTCCTGTCTTCTCTATAGTCTCTGGTATAGGTCCTCCTGTCTTCTCTATAGTCTCTGGTGTAGGTCCTACTATCAACTCTATATTCTCTCTGGTGTAGGTCCTCCTGTCTTCTCTATAGTCTCTGGTGTAGGTCCTCCTGTCTTCTCTATAGTCTCTGGAGTAGGTCCTCCTACCTTCTCTATAGTCTCTGGTGTAGGTCCTCCTGTCTTCTCTATAGTCTCTGGTGTAGGTCCTCCTGTCTTCTCTATAGTCTCTGGTGTTGGTCCTCCTGTCTTCTCTATAGTCTCTGGTGTAGGTGCTCCTGTCTTCTCTATAGTCTCTGGTGTTGGTCCTCCTGTCTTCTCTATAGTCTCTGGTGTAGGTCCTTCTGTCTTCTCTATAGTGTCTCTGGTGTAGGTCCTCCTGTCTTCTCTATAGTCTCTCTTGTGCAGGTGCTCCTGTCTTCTCTATAGTCTCTCTTGTGCAGGTGCTCCTGTCTTCTCTATAGTCTCTGGTGTTGGTCCTCCTGTCTTCTCTATAGTCTCTGGTGTAGGTCCTCCTGTCTTCTCTATAGTCTATGGTGTAGGTCCTCCTGTCTTCTCTATAGTCTCTGGTGTAGGTGCTCCTGTCTTCTCTATAGTCTCTGGTGTTGGTCCTCCTGTCTTCTCTATAGTCTCTGGTGTAGGTCCTCGTGTCTTCTCTATAGTCTCTGGTGTAGGTCCTCCTGTCTTCTCTATAGTCTCTCTGGTGTAGGTCCTCCTGTCTTCTCTATAGTCTCTCTGGTGTAGGTCCTCCTGTCTTCTCTATAGTCTCTCTGGTGTAGGTCCTCCTGTCTTCTCTATAGTCTCTCTGGTGTACGTCCTCCTGTCTTCTCTATAGTCTCTGGTGTAGGTCCTCCTGTCTTCTCTATAGTCTCTGGTGTAGGTCCTCCTGTCTTCTCTATAGTCTCTGGTGTAGGTCCTCCTGTCTTCTCTATAGTCTCTGGTGTAGGTCCTCCTACCTTCTCTATAGTCTCTGGTGTAGATCCTCCTGTCTTCTCTATAGTTTCTGGTGTAGGTCCTCCTGTCTTCTCTATAGTCTCTGGTGTAGGTCCTCCTGTCTTCTCTATAGTCTCTGGTGTAGGTCCTCCTGTCTTCTCTATAGTCTCTTGTGTTGGTCCTCCTGTCTTCTCTATAGTCTCTGGTGTAGGTCCTCCAGTCTCCTCTATAGTCTCTGTTGTTGGTCCTCCTGTCTTCTCTATAGTCTCTCTTGTGCAGGTGCTCCTGTCTTCTCTATAGTCTCTGGTGTAGGTCCTCCTGTCTTCTCTATAGTCTCTGGTGTAGGTCCTCCTGTCTTCTCTATAGTCTCTCTGGTGTAGGTCCTCCTGTCTTCTCTATAGTCTCTGGTGTAGGTCCTCCTGTCTTCTCTATAGTCTCTGGTGTAGGTCCTCCTGTCTTCTCTATAGTCTCTGGTGTAGGTCCTCCTACCTTCTCTATAGTCTCTGGTGTAGATCCTCCTGTCTTCTCTATAGTTTCTGGTGTAGGTCCTCCTGTCTTCTCTATAGTCTCTGGTGTAGGTCCTCCTGTCTTCTCTATAGTCTCTGGTGTAGGTCCTCCTGTCTTCTCTATAGTCTCTTGTGTTGGTCCTCCTGTCTTCTCTATAGTCTCTGGTGTAGGTCCTCCAGTCTCCTCTATAGTCTCTGGTGTAGGTCCTCCTGTCTTCTCTATAGTCTCTCTTGTGCAGGTGCTCCTGTCTTCTCTATAGTCTCTCTTGTGCAGGTGCTCCTGTCTTCTCTATAGTCTCTGGTGTTGGTCCTCCTGTCTTCTCTATAGTCTCTGGTGTAGGTCCTCCTGTCTTCTCTATAGTCTATGGTGTAGGTCCTCCTGTCTTCTCTATAGTCTCTGGTGTAGGTGCTCCTGTCTTCTCTATAGTCTCTGGTGTTGGTCCTCCTGTCTTCTCTATAGTCTCTGGTGTAGGTCCTCGTGTCTTCTCTATAGTCTCTGGTGTAGGTCCTCCTGTCTTCTCTATAGTCTCTCTGGTGTAGGTCCTCCTGTCTTCTCTATAGTCTCTCTGGTGTAGGTCCTCCTGTCTTCTCTATAGTCTCTCTGGTGTAGGTCCTCCTGTCTTCTCTATAGTCTCTCTGGTGTACGTCCTCCTGTCTTCTCTATAGTCTCTGGTGTAGGTCCTCCTGTCTTCTCTATAGTCTCTGGTGTAGGTCCTCCTGTCTTCTCTATAGTCTCTGGTGTAGGTCCTCCTGTCTTCTCTATAGTCTCTGGTGTAGGTCCTCCTACCTTCTCTATAGTCTCTGGTGTAGATCCTCCTGTCTTCTCTATAGTTTCTGGTGTAGGTCCTCCTGTCTTCTCTATAGTCTCTGGTGTAGGTCCTCCTGTCTTCTCTATAGTCTCTTGTGTTGGTCCTCCTGTCTTCTCTATAGTCTCTGGTGTAGGTCCTCCAGTCTCCTCTATAGTCTCTGTTGTTGGTCCTCCTGTCTTCTCTATAGTCTCTCTTGTGCAGGTGCTCCTGTCTTCTCTATAGTCTCTGGTGTAGGTCCTCCTGTCTTCTCTATAGTCTCTGGTGTAGGTCCTCCTGTCTTCTCTATAGTCTCTCTGGTGTAGGTCCTCCTGTCTTCTCTATAGTCTCTGGTGTAGGTCCTCCTGTCTTCTCTATAGTCTCTGGTGTAGGTCCTCCTGTCTTCTCTATAGTCTCTGGTGTAGGTGCTCCTGTCTTCTCTATAGTCTCTCTGGTGTAGGTCCTCCTGTCTTCTCTATAGTCTCTCTGGTGTACGTCCTCCTGTCTTCTCTATAGTCTCTGGTGTAGGTCCTCCTGTCTTCTCTATAGTCTCTGGTGTAGGTCCTCCTGTCTTCTCTATAGTCTCTGGTGTAGGTCCTCCTGTCTTCTCTATAGTCTCTGGTGTAGGTCCTCCTACCTTCTCTATAGTCTCTGGTGTAGATCCTCCTGTCTTCTCTATAGTTTCTGGTGTAGGTCCTCCTGTCTTCTCTATAGTCTCTGGTGTAGGTCCTCCTGTCTTCTCTATAGTCTCTGGTGTAGGTCCTCCTGTCTTCTCTATAGTCTCTTGTGTTGGTCCTCCTGTCTTCTCTATAGTCTCTGGTGTAGGTCCTCCAGTCTCCTCTATAGTCTCTGTTGTTGGTCCTCCTGTCTTCTCTATAGTCTCTCTTGTGCAGGTGCTCCTGTCTTCTCTATAGTCTCTGGTGTAGGTCCTCCTGTCTTCTCTATAGTCTCTGGTGTAGGTCCTCCTGTCTTCTCTATAGTCTCTCTGGTGTAGGTCCTCCTGTCTTCTCTATAGTCTCTGGTGTAGGTCCTCCTGTCTTCTCTATAGTCTCTGGTGTAGGTCCTCCTGTCTTCTCTATAGTCTCTGGTGTAGGTCCTCCTGTCTTCTCTATAGTCTCTCTGGTGTAGGTCCTCCTGTCTTCTCTATAGTCTCTGGTGTAGGTCCTCCTGTCTTCTCTATAGTCTCTGGTGTAGGTCCTCCTGTCTTCTCTATAGTCTCTGGTGTAGGTCCTCCTGTCTTCTCTTTAGTCTCTCTGGTGTATGTCCTCCTGTCTTCTCTATAGTCTCTCTGGTGTATGTCCTCCTGTCTTCTCTTTAGTCTCTCTGGTGTAGGTCCTCCTGTCTTCTCTATAGTCTCTGGTGTTGGTCCTCCTACCTTCTCTATAGTCTCTGGTGTATGTCCTCCTGTCTTCTCTATAGTCTCTGGTGTAGGTCCTCCTGTCTTCTCTATAGTCTCTGGTGTAGGTCCTCCTGTATTTTCTATAGGCTCTGGTGCACGTCCTCCTGTCTTCTATATAGTCTCTGGTGTAGGTCCTCCTGTCTTCTCTATAGTCTCTGGTATAGGTCCTCCTGTCTTCTCTATAGTCTCTGGTGTAGGTCCTCCTGTCTTCTCTATAGTCTCTGGTGTAGGTCCTCCTGTCTTCTCTATAGTCTCTGGTGTAGGTCCTCCTGTCTTCTCTATAGTCTCTGGTGTAGGTCCTCCTGTCTTCTCTATAGTCTCTGGTGTTGGTCCTCCTGTCTTCTCTATAGTCTCTGGTGTAGGTCCTCCTGTCCTCTCTATAGCATATGTAGTGTAGGTCCTACTATCAACTCTCTATATTCTCTCTGGTGTAGGTCCTCCTGTCCTCTCTATAGTCTCTGGTGTAGGTCCTCCTGTCTTCTCTATAGTCTCTGGTGTAGGTCCTCCTGTCTTCTCTATAGTCTCTGGTGTTGGTCCTCCTGTCTTCTCTATAGTCTCTGGTGTAGGTCCTCCTGTCTTCTCTATAGTCTCTGGTGTAGGTCCTCCTGTCTTCTCTATAGTCTCTGGTGTAGGTCCTCCTGTCTTCTCTATAGTCTCTGGTGTTGGTCCTTCTGTCTTCTCTATAGTCTCTGGTGTAGGTCCTCCTGTCTTCTCTATAGTCTCTGGTGTAGGTCCTCCTGTCTTCTCTATAGTCTCTGGTGTAGGTCCTCCTGTCTTCTCTATAGTCTCTG
Source organism: Engystomops pustulosus (assembly GCF_040894005.1). Lineage (NCBI taxonomy): Eukaryota > Metazoa > Chordata > Amphibia > Anura > Leptodactylidae > Engystomops > Engystomops pustulosus. Next base: position 214,110,151 of record NC_092415.1, read on the forward strand.
GTGTAGGTCCTCCTGTCTTCTCTATAGTCTCTGGTGTAGGTGCTCCTGTCTTCTCTATAGTCTCTGGTGTAGGTGCTCCTGTCTTCTCTATAGTCTCTGGTGTAGGTGCTCCTGTCTTCTCTATAGTCTCTGGTGTAGGTCCTCCTGTCTTCTCTATAGTCTCTGGTGTAGGTCCTCCTGTCTTCTCTATAGTCTCTCTGGTGTAGGTCCTCCTGTCTTCTCTATAGTCTCTGGTGTAGGTCCTCCTGTCTTCTCTATAGTCTCTGGTGTAGCTCCTCCTGTCTTCTCTATAGTCTCTCTGGTGTAGGTCCTCCTGTCTTCTCTATAGTCTCTGGTGTAGGTCCTCCTGTCTTCTCTATAGTCTCTGGTGTAGGTCCTCCTGTCTTCTCTATAGTGTCTCTTTTGTAGGTCCTCCTGTCTTCTCTATAGTGTCTCTGGTGTAGGTCCTCCTGTCTTCTCTATAGTGTCTCTGGTGTAGGTCCTCCTGTCTTCTCTATAGTCTCTGGTGTAGGTCCTCCTGTCTTCTCTATAGTGTCTCTGGTGTAGGTCCTCCTGTCTTCTCTATAGTCTCTCTGGTGTAGGTCTTCCTGTCTTCTCTATAGTCTCTGGTGTAGGTCCTCCTGTCTTCTCTATAGTCTCTGGTGTAGGTCCTCCTGTCACTGCACATAGTACATAGGACACTGCACATAGTACACACTGCACATAGTACACAGGACACTGCACATAGTACACACTGCACATAGTACACAGGACCCTTCACTTAGTACACAGGACACTGCACATACTGCACAGGACCCCTGCACATAGTACACACCGCACATAGTACATAGGACACTGCACATAGTACATAGGACACTGCACATAGTACACAGGACACACTGCACATAGTACACAGGACACACTGCACATAGTACACAGGACACACTGCACATAGTACACAGGACACACTGCACATAGTACACAGGACACTGCACATAGTACACACACTGCACATAGTACACACACTGCACATAGTACACACACTGCACATAGTACACACACTGCACATAGTACACACACTGCACATAGTACACACTGAACATAGTACACAGGACCCTGCACATAGTACACAGGACCCTGCACATAGTACACAGGACCCTGTACATAGTGCACAGGACACTGCACATAGTACATAGGACACTGCACATAGTACACAGGACACTGCACATTGTACACAGGACACTGCACATTGTACACAGGACACTGCACATTGTACACAGGACACTGCACATTGTACACAGGACACTGCACATTGTACACAGGACACTGCACATTGTACACAGGACACTGCACATTGTACACAGGACACTGCACATAGTACACACACTGCACATAGTACACAACCTGCACATAGTACACAGGACACTGCACATGGTACACAGGACACTGCACATGGTACACAGGACACTGCACATAATACACAGGACCCTGCACATGGTACACAGGACACACTGCACATAGTACACACACTGCACATAGTACACACACTGCACATAGTACACACCCTGCACATAGTACACACACTGCACATAGTACACACTGCACATAGTACACAGGACACTGCACATAGTACACAGGACACTGCACATAGTACACAGGACACTGCACATAGTACACAGGACACTGCACATAGTACATAGGACACTGCACATAGTACATAGGACACTGCACATAGTACATAGGACACTGCACATAGCACACAGGACACTGCACATAGCACACAGGACCACTGCACATAGCACACACTGCACATAGTACACACACTGCACATAGTACACAACCTGCACATAGTACACAGGACACTGCACATGGTACACAGGACACTGCACATGGTACACAGGACACTGCACATGGTACACAGGACACTGCACATGGTACACAGGACACACTGCACATAGTACACACACTGCACATAGTACACACTGCACATAGTACACAGGACCCTGCACATAGTACACAGGACCCTGCACATAGTACACAGGACACTGCACATAGTACACACTGCACATAGTACACAGGACACTGCACATAGTACACACCCTGCACATAGTACACAGGACACTGCAAATAGTACATAGGACACTGCACATAGTACACACTGCACATAGTACACAGGACACTGCACATAGTACACAGGACACTGCACATAGTACACAGGACACTGCACATAGTACACAGGACACTGCACATAGTACATAGGACACTGCACATAGCACACAGGACACTGCACATAGCACACAGGACACTGCACATAGTACACACTGCACATAGTACATAGGACACTGCACATAGTACACAGGACACTGCACATGGTACACAACCTGCACATAGTACACAGGACACTGCACATGGTACACAGGACACTGCACATAGTACATAGGACACTGCACATAGCACACAGGACACTGCACATAGCACACAGGACACTGCACATAGCACACAGGACACTGCACATAGCACACAGGACACTGCACATAGTACACAGGACACTGCACATTGTACACAGGACACTGCACATTGTACACAGGACACTGCACATAGTACACAGGACACTGCACATAGTACACAGGACCCTGCACATGGTACACAGGACACTGCACATGGTACACAGGACACTGCACATGGTACACAGGACACTGCACATGGTACACAGGACACTGCACATGGTACACAGGACACTGCACATGGTACACAGGACACTGCACATGGTACACAGGACACTGCACATGGTACACAGGACACTGCACATGGTACACAGGACACTGCACATGGTACACAGGACACTGCACATAGTACACAGGACACTGCACATAGTACACAGGACACTGCACATAGTACACAGGACACTGCACATAGTACACAGGACACTGCACATAGTACACACTGCACATAGTACACAGGACACTGCACATAGTACACAGGACACTGCACATAGTACACAGGACACTGCACATAGCACACAGGACACTGCACATAGCACACAGGACACTGCACATAGTACACACTGCACATAGTACATAGGACACTGCACATAGTACACAGGACACTGCACATGGTACACAACCTGCACATAGTACACAGGACACTGCACATGGTACACAGGACACTGCACATGGTACACAGGACACTGCACATGGTACACAGGACACTGCACATGGTACATAGGACACTGCACATAGCACACAGGACACTGCACATAGCACACAGGACACTGCACATAGCACACAGGACACTGCACATAGTACACAACCTGCACATAGTACACAGGACACTGCACATGGTACACAGGACACTGCACATGGTACACAGGACACTGCACATGGTACACAGGACCCTGCACATAGTACACAGGACACTGCACATAGTGCACAGGACACTGCACATAGTACATAGGACACTGCACATAGTGCATAGGACACTGCACATAGTACATAGGACACTGCACATAGTACATAGGACACTGCACATTGTACACAGGACACTGCACATAGTACACAGGACACTGCACATAGTACACAGGACACTGCACATTGTACACAGGACACTGCACATTGTACACAGGACACTGCACATTGTACACAGGACACTGCACATTGTACACAGGACACTGCACATTGTACACAGGACACTGCACATTGTACACAGGACACTGCACATTGTACACAGGACACTGCACATTGTACACAGGACACTGCACATTGTACACAGGACACTGCACATTGTACACAGGACACTGCACATAGTACACACACTGCACATAGTACACACTGCACATAGTACACAGGACACTGCACATAGTACACAGGACCCTGCACATAGTACACAGGACACTGCACATAGTACACACTGCACATAGTACACAGGACACTGCACATAGTACACACCCTGCACATAGTACACACCCTGCACATAGTACACAGGACACTGCACATGGTACACAGGACACTGCACATGGTACACAGGACACTGCACATGGTACACAGGACACTGCACATGGTACACAGGACACTGCACATAGTACACACACTGCACATAGTACACAGGACACTGCACATAGTACACAGGACACTGCACATAGTACACAGGACACTGTACATAGTGCTCAGGACACTGCACATAGTACACACACTGCACATAGTACACACTGCACATAGTACACAGGACACTGCACATAGTACACAGGACACTGCACATAGTACACAGGACACTGCACATAGTACACACTGCACATAGTACACAGGACACTGCACATAGTACACACCCTGCACATAGTACACAGGACACTGCACATAGTACACAGGACACTGCACATGGTACACAGGACACTGCACATGGTACATAGGACACTGCACATGGTACACAGGACACTGCACATAGTACACACACTGCACATAGTACACAGGACACTGCACATAGTACACAGGACACTGCACATAGTACACAGGACACTGTACATAGTGCTCAGGACACTGCACATAGGACACTGCACATAGTACATAGGACACTGCACATAGTACACAGGACACTGCACATAGTACACAGGACACTGCACATTGTACACAGGACACTGCACATTGTAAACAGGACACTGCACATTGTACACAGGACACTGCACATAGTACACACACTGCACATAGTACACACTGCACATAGTACACACTGCACATAGTACACACTGCACATGGTACACAGGACACTGCACATGGTACACAGGACACTGCACATGGTACACAGGACACTGCACATGGTACACAGGACACTGCACATGGTACACAGGACACTGCACATGGTACACACACTGCACATGGTACACAGGACACTGCACATAGTACACAGGACCCTGCACATAGTACACAGGACACTGCACATAGTGCTCAGGACACTGCACATAGTACATAGGACACTGCACATAGTACATAGGACACTGCACATTGTACACAGGACACTGCACATTGTACACAGTACACTGCACATTGTACACAGTACACTGCACATTGTACACAGTACACTGCACATGGTACACAAGACACTGCACATGGTACACAGGACACTGCACATGGTACACAGGACACTGCACATAGTACACCCTGCACATAGCACACAGGACCCTGCACATAGTACACACTGCACATAATACACAGGACACTGCACATAGTACACAGGACCCTGCACATAGTACACACTGCACATAATACACAGGGCACTGCACATAGTACACAGGACACTGCACATAGTACACAGGACCCTGCACATAGCACACAGGACCCTGCACATAGTACACAGGACCCTGCACATAGCACACAGGACCCCTGCACATAGTACACAGGACACTGCACATAGTACACAGGACCCTGCACATAGCACACAGGACCCCTGCACATAGCACACAGGACCCCTGCACATAGTACACAGGACCCCTGCACATAGTACACAGGACCCTGCACATAGTAAACACTGCACATAGTACACACACTGCACATAGTACACACACTGCACATAGTACACAGGACCCTGCACATAGTACACAGGACCCTGCACATAGTACACACTGCACATAGTACATAGTACACCCCCTTGCACATAGTACACACCCCCTGCACCTAGTACACAGGACACTGCACATAGTACACACCCTGCACATAGTACACAGGACACTGTACATAGTACACACCCCCTGCACATAGTACACACTGCACATAGTATACAGGACACTGCACATAGTACACAGGACCCTGCACATAGTACACAGGACACTGCACATAGTACATAGTACACATTGCACATAGTACACAGGACACTGCACATAGTACACACTGCACATAGTACATAGTACACACTGCACATAGTACACACTGCACATAGTACACAGGACACTGCACATAGCACACAGGTCCCTGCATATAGTACACAGGTCCCTGCACATAGTACACAGGTCCCTGCACCTAGTACACAGGACACTGCACATAGTACACACCCCCTGCACCTAGTACACAGGACACTGCACATAGTACACACCCTGCACATAGTACACAGGACACTGTACATAGTACACACCCCCTGCACATAGTACACACTGCACATAGTATACAGGACACTGCACATAGTACACAGGACCCTGCACATAGTACACAGGACCCTGCACATAGTACACAGGACCCTGCACATAGTACACAGGACACTGCACATAGTACATAGTACACATTGCACATAGTACACAGGACACTGCACATAGTACACACTGCACATAGTACACACTGCACATAGTACATAGTACACACTGCACATAGTACACACTGCACATAGTACACAGGACACTGCACATAGCACACAGGTCCCTGCATATAGTACACAGGTCCCTGCACATAGTACACAGGTCCCTGCACATAGTACATAGTACACACTGCACATGGTACACAGGACACTGCACATAGTACACAGGCCCTGCACATAGTACATAGTACACACTGCACATAGTACACAGGACCCTGCACATAGTACACACCCTGCACATAGTACACAGGTCCCTGCACATAGTACATAGTACACACTGCACATGGTACACAGGACACTGCACATAGTACACAGGCCCTGCACATAGTACATAGTACACACTGCACATAGTACACAGGATACTGCACATAGTACACAGGACCCTGCACATAGTACACAGGACCCTGCACATAGTGCACAGGACACTGCACATAGTACCCCCCTGCACATAGTACCCCCCTGCACATAGTACACACTGCACATAGTACACACTGCACATAGTACATACCCCCTGCACATAGTACACACTGCACATAGTACACACTGAACATAGTACACATAGTACCCCCCTGCACATAGTACACACTGCACATAGTACATACCCCCTGCACATAGTACACACTGCACATAGTACATACCCCCTGCACATAGTACACATAGTACATAGTACACACTGCACTGTTTTTGATAAATGTGAGCCTCTGTATTGTAGTTCCTTCTGGTTTCTCTAAGTCTCAGCTGTGAAACATAAATCTAGATGAATTTTCAGGGACTGAAGCCTAGAACTTTTTTATTTCCCACTTCTGAGATTTCTTTCCATTTTGTGCTCTTCCCATTGTTTTTGCCTCTCAGACTCTTGTCCGGGCTCTATGGTCTACCAGACGGCGGCGGAGTGCCGCAGAGGGGGAGGGGCCTGCCCGCGACTGTGCCTGGACCAGGCGGCACATGTGGAGTGCGCCGCCAGCTGCTACGAGGGCTGCTACTGCCCGGAGGGGCTCTTCCTACAGAATAGTAGCTGTGTCCCCCGCAGCGAGTGCGTCTGCTACCACCGGGGTGAGGTGCTGTCACCAGGGGAGGTCCGGACACTGGATGCCTGTAATAACTGGTCAGTGCCCCCGTGTAGTGTCACAATGTGGTGTATGATGTTCCCTGGACACTTATGTTCTTGTGTCTTCCTCCAGCACATGTTCCTCTGGAGAGATGGTCTGCAGCTCCGAGCCTTGTCCAGGTAACCACCCTCTTCACCTGAGAAGACCACGGACGGCCATATTCACTGTCTAGAATCCAACAAGGGCAATAGCGCCCATTACCCTGAAACACTGATGTATCCGTCCCTTTAAAACCCAATTAGCAGCACTTTTAAGCAGTCCGTTGATAAATGCGTTTTTGACAGGTTTTACCAATTATCTTATGCATGCGTTTTTTTAACAGGCCAAAAACTGGTTCACGGCCCTGGACTGTGCAAAACGTGCACCCTTTCCTTCCCACAATTTTAAAATTAGTTGCTACCATGGGGGATTTATTAATTTTGGCACAGAACTTTTTCTGCTCCATTTGAACAAAAGGTTTTGCATACACTTTTTGTAAACTTCCCCACTTTCCAAAAAGCTACAGTGTGAGGAACCATGAGTAGATGTGTAGACACATTTATACTCCTCATATGGTGGTCTGGTTGAGTAGATGTGTAGACACATGTTATACTCCTCATATGGTGGTCTGGTTGAGTAGATATGTAGACACATGTTATACTCCTCATATGGTGGTCTGGTTGAGTAGATGTGTAGACACATGTTATACTCCTCATATGGAGGTCTGGTTGAGTAGATGTGTAGACACATGTTATGCTCCTCATATGGTGGTCTGGTTGAGTAGATGTGTAGACACATGTTATGCTCCTCATATGGTGGTCTGGTTGAGTAGATGTGTAGACACATGTTATACTCCTCATATGGTGATCTGGTTGAGTAGATGTGTAGACACATTTATACTCCTCATATGGTGGTCTGGTTGAGTAGATGTGTAGACACATTTATACTCCTCATATGGTGGTCTGGTTGAGTAGATGTGTAGACACATGTTATACTCCTCATATGGTGGTCTGGTTGAGTAGATGTGTAGACACATTTATACTCCTCATATAGTGCTCTGGTTGAGTAGATGTGTAGACACATGTTATGCTCCTCATATGGTGGTCTGGTTGAGTAGATGTGTAGACACATGTTATGCTCCTCATATGGTGGTCTGGTTGAGTAGATTTGTAGACACATGTTATACTCCTCATATGGTGGTCTGGTTGAGTAGATGTGTGGACACATTTATACTCCTCATATGGTGGTCTGGTTGAGTAGATGTGTAGACACATGTTATACTCATCATATGGTGGTCTGGTTGAGTAGATGTGTAGACACATGTTCTGCTCCTCATATGGTGGTCTGGTTGAGTAGATGTGTAGACACATGTTATACTCATCATATGGTGGTCTGGTTGAGTAGATGTGTGGACACATTTATACTCCTCATATGGTGGTCTGGTTGAGTAGATGTGTAGACACATGTTATACTCCTCATATGGTGGTCTGGTTGAGTAGATGTGTAGACACATGTTATGCTCCTCATATGGTGGTCTGGTTGAGTAGATGTGTAGACACATTTATACTCCTCATATGGTGGTCTGGTTGAGTAGATGTGTAGACACATTTATACTCCTCATATGGTGGTCTGGTTGAGTAGATGTGTAGACACATGTTATACTTCTCATATGGTGGTCTGGTTGAGTAGATGTGTAGACACATGTTATGCTCCTCATATGGTGGTCTGGTTGAGTAGATGTGTAGACACATGTTATGCTCCTCATATGGTGGTCTGGTTGAGTAGATGTGTAGACACATTTATGCTCCTCATATGGTGGTCTGGTTGAGTAGATGTGTAGACACATTTATACTCCTCATATGGTGGTCTGGTTGAGTAGATGTGTAGACACATGTTATGCTCCTCATATGGTGGTCTGGTTGAGTAGATGTGTAGACACATGTTATACTCCTCATATGGTGGTCTGGTTGAGTAGATGTGTAGACACATTTATACTTCTCATATGGTGGTCTGGTTGAGTAGATGTGTAGACACATTTATACTCCTCATATGGTGGTCTGGTTGAGTAGATGTGTAGACACTTGTTATACCCCTCATATGGTGGTCTGGTTGAGTAGATGTGTAGACACATGTTATACTCATCATATGGTGGTCTGGTTGAGTAGATGTGTAGACACATTTATACCCCTCATATGGTGGTCTGGTTGAGTAGATGTGTAGACACATTTATGCTCCTCATATGGTGGTCTGGTTGAGTAGATGTGTAGACACATGTTATGCTCCTCATATGGTGGTCTGGTTGAGTAGATGTGTAGACACATGTTATACTCATCATATGGTGGTCTGGTTGAATAGATGTGTAGACACATTTATACTCCTCATATGGTGGTCTGGTTGAGTAGATGTGTAGACACATGTTATACTCCTCATATGGTGGTCTGGTTGAATAGATGTGTAGACACATTTATACTCCTCATATGGTGGTCTGGTTGAGTAGATGTGTAGACACATGTTATACTCCTCATATGGTGGTCTGGTTGAGTAGATGTGTAGACACATGTTATACTTCTCATATGGTGGTCTGGTTGAGTACATGTGTGGACACATTTATACTCCTCATATGGTGGTCTGGTTGAGTAGATGTGTAGACACATGTTATACTCCTCATATGGTGGTCTGGTTGAGTAGATGTGTAGACACATGTTATGCTCCTCATATGGTGGTCTGGTTGAGTAGATGTGTAGACACATTTATACTCCTCATATGGTGGTCTGGTTGAGTAGATGTGTAGACACATGTTATACTCCTCATATGGTGGTCTGGTTGAGTAGATGTGTAGACACATTTATACTCCTCATATGGTGGTCTGGTTGAGTAGATGTGTAGACACATGTTATACTCATATGCTGGTCTGGTTGAGTAGATGTGTAGACACATGTTATGCTCCTCATATGGTGGTCTGGTTGAGTAGATGTGTAGACACATGTTATGCTCCTCATATGGTTGTCTGGTTGAGTAGATGTGTAGACACATGTTATGCTCCTCATATGGTGGTCTGGTTGAGTAGATGTGTAGACACATGTTATACTCCTCATATGGTGGTCTGGTTGAGTAGATGTGTAGACACATGTTATACTCCTCATATGGTGGTCTGGTTGAGTAGATGTGTAGACACATGTTATACTCCTCATATGGTGGTCTGGTTGAGTAGATGTGTAGACACATGTTATACTTCTCATATGGTGGTCTGGTTGAGTAGATGTGTAGACACATGTTATGCTCCTCATATGGTGGTCTGGTTGAGTAGATGTGTAGACACATGTTATACTCATCATATGGTGGTCTGGTTGAGTAGATGTGTGGACACATTTATACTCCTCATATGGTGGTCTGGTTGAGTAGATGTGTAGACACATTTATGCTCCTCATATGGTGGTCTGGTTGAGTAGATGTGTAGACACATGTTATACTCATATGGTGGTCTGGTTGAGTAGATGTGTAGACACATGTTATACTCATCATATGGTGGTCTGGTTGAGTAGATGTGTAGACACATTTATACTCCTCATATGGTGGTCTGGTTGAGTAGATGTGTAGACACATGTTATACTCCTCATATGGTGGTCTGGTTGAGTAGATGTGTAGACACATGTTATACTCCTCATATGGTGGTCTGGTTGAGTAGATATGTAGACACATGTTATACCCCTCATATGGTGGTCTGGTTGAGTAGATGTGTAGAGACATTTATACTCCTCATATGGTGGTCTGGTTGAGTAGATGTATGGACACATGTTATGCTCCTCATATGGTGGTCTGGTTGAGTAGATGTGTAGACACATTTATGCTCCTCATATGGTGGTCTGGTTGAGTAGATATGTAGACACATGTTATACTCATATGTGGGTCTGGTTGAGTAGATGTGTAGACACATGTTATGCTCCTCATATGGTGGTCTGGTTGAGTAGATGTGTAGACACATGTTATACTCCTCATATGGTGGTCTGGTTGAGTAGATGTGTAGACACATGTTATACTCCTCATATGGTGGTCTGGTTGAGTAGATGTGTAGACACATTTATACTCCTCATATGGTGGTCTGGTTGAGTAGATGTGTAGACACATTTATACTCCTCATATGGTGGTCTGGTTGAGTAGATGTGTAGACACATTTATACTCCTCATATGGTGGTCTGGTTGAGTAGATGTGTAGACACATTTATACTCCTCATATGGTGGTCTGGTTGAGTAGATGTGTGGACACATGTTATACTCCTCATATGGTGGTCTGGTTGAGTAGATGTGTAGACACATTTATACTCCTCATATGGTGGTCTGGTTGAGTAGATGTGTAGACACATTTATACTCCTCATATGGTGGTCTGGTTGAGTAGATGTGTGGACACATGTTATGCTCCTCATATGGTGGTCTGGTTGAGTAGATGTGTAGACACATGTTATACTCCTCATATGGTGGTCTGGTTGAGTAGATATGTAGACACATGTTATACCCCTCATATGGTGGTCTGGTTGAGTAGATGTGTAGACACATTTATACTCCTCATATGGTGGTCTGGTTGAGTAGATGTGTAGACACATTTATACTCCTCATATGGTGGTCTGGTTGAGTAGATGTGTGGACACATGTTATACTTCTCATATGGTGGTCTGGTTCAGTAGATGTGTAGACACATGTTATACTTCTCATATGGTGGTCTGGTTGAGTAGATGTGTAGACACATGTTATACTCCTCATATGGTGGTCTGGTTGAGTAGATGTGTAGACACATGTTATACTCATCATATGGTGGTCTGGTTGAGTAGATGTGTAGACACATGTTATACTCCTCATATGGTGGTCTGGTTGAGTAGATGTGTAGACACATGTTATGCTCCTCATATGGTGGTCTGGTTGAGTAGATGTGTAGACACATTTATACTCCTCATATGGTGGTCTGGTTGAGTAGATGTGTAGACACATGTTATACTCATCATATGGTGGTCTGGTTGAGTAGATGTGTAGACACATTTATACTCATCATATGGTGGTCTGGTTGAGTAGATGTGTAGACACATTTATGCTCCTCATATGGTGGTCTGGTTGAGTAGATGTGTAGACACATTTATACTCCTCATATGGTGGTCTGGTTGAGGAAATGTGTAGACACATGTTATGCTCCTCATATGCTGGTCTGGTTGAGTAGATGTGTAGACACATGTTATACTCCTCATATGGTGGTCTGGTTGAGTAGATGTGTAGACACATGTTATGCTCCTCATATGGTGGTCTGGTTGAGTAGATGTGTAGACACATGTTATACCCCTCATATGGTGGTCTGGTTGAGTAGATGTGTAGACACATGTTATGCTCCTCATATGGTGGTCTGGTTGAGTAGATGTGTAGACACATGTTATACCCCTCATATGGTGGTCTGGTTGAGTAGATGTGTAGACACATGTTATGCTCCTCATATGGTGGTCTGGTTGAGTAGATGTGTAGACACATGTTATACTCCTCATATGGTGGTCTGGTTGAGTAGATGTGTAGACACATGTTATGCTCCTCATATGGTTGTCTGGTTGAGTAGATGTGTAGACACATTTATTCTCCTCATATGGTGGTCTGGTTGAGTAGATGTGTAGACACATTTATACTCCTCATATGGTGGTCTGGTTGAGGAAATGTGTAGACACATGTTATGCTCCTCATATGCTGGTCTGGTTGAGTAGATGTGTAGACACATGTTATACTCCTCATATGGTGGTCTGGTTGAGTAGATGTGTAGACACATGTTATGCTCCTCATATGGTGGTCTGGTTGAGTAGATGTGTAGACACATGTTATACCCCTCATATGGTGGTCTGGTTGAGTAGATGTGTAGACACATGTTATGCTCCTCATATGGTGGTCTGGTTGAGTAGATGTGTAGACACATGTTATACCCCTCATATGGTGGTCTGGTTGAGTAGATGTGTAGACACATGTTATGCTCCTCATATGGTGGTCTGGTTGAGTAGATGTGTAGACACATGTTATACTCCTCATATGGTGGTCTGGTTGAGTAGATGTGTAGACACATGTTATGCTCCTCATATGGTTGTCTGGTTGAGTAGATGTGTAGACACATTTATTCTCCTCATATGGTGGTCTGGTTGAGTAGATGTGTAGACACATTTATACTCCTCATATGGTGGTCTGGTTGAGTAGATGTGTAGACACATTTATACTCCTCATATGGTGGTCTGGTTGAGTAGATGTGTAGACACATTTATACTCCTCATATGGTGGTCTGGTTGAGTAGATGTGTAGACACATGTTATACTTCTCATATGGTGGTCTGGTTGAGTAGATGTGTGGACACATTTATACTCCTCATATGGTGGTCTGGTTGAATAGATGTGTAGACACATTTATGCTCCTCATATGGTGGTCTGGTTGAGTAGATGTGTAGACACATGTTATACTCCTCATATGGTGGTCTGGTTGAGGAAATGTGTAGACACATGTTATGCTCCTCATATGCTGGTCTGGTTGAGTAGATGTGTAGACACATGTTATACTCCTCATATGGTGGTCTGGTTGAGTAGATGTGTAGACACATGTTATGCTCCTCATATGGTGGTCTGGTTGAGTAGATGTGTAGACACATGTTATACCCCTCATATGGTGGTCTGGTTGAGTAGATGTGTAGACACATGTTATGCTCCTCATATGGTGGTCTGGTTGAGTAGATGTGTAGACACATGTTATACCCCTCATATGGTGGTCTGGTTGAGTAGATGTGTAGACACATGTTATGCTCCTCATATGGTGGTCTGGTTGAGTAGATGTGTAGACACATGTTATACTCCTCATATGGTGGTCTGGTTGAGTAGATGTGTAGACACATGTTATGCTCCTCATATGGTTGTCTGGTTGAGTAGATGTGTAGACACATTTATTCTCCTCATATGGTGGTCTGGTTGAGTAGATGTGTAGACACATTTATACTCCTCATATGGTGGTCTGGTTGAGTAGATGTGTAGACACATTTATACTCCTCATATGGTGGTCTGGTTGAGTAGATGTGTAGACACATTTATACTCCTCATATGGTGGTCTGGTTGAGTAGATGTGTAGACACATGTTATACTTCTCATATGGTGGTCTGGTTGAGTAGATGTGTGGACACATTTATACTCCTCATATGGTGGTCTGGTTGAATAGATGTGTAGACACATTTATGCTCCTCATATGGTGGTCTGGTTGAGTAGATGTGTAGACACATGTTATACTCCTCATATGGTGGTCTGGTTGAGTAGATGTGTAGACACATGTTATACTCCTCATATGATGGTCTGGTTGAGTAGATGTGTAGACACATTTATGCTCCTCATATGGTGGTCTGGTTGAGTAGATGTGTAGACACATGTTATACTCCTCATATGGTGGTCTGGTTGAGTAGATGTGTAGACACATGTTATACTCCTCATATGGTGGTCTGGTTGAGTAGATGTGTAGACACATGTTATACTCCTCATATGGTGGTCTGGTTGAGTAGATGTGTAGACACATTTATACTCCTCATATGGTGGTCTGGTTGAGTAGATGTGTAGACACATGTTATACTCCTCATATGGTGGTCTGGTTGAGTAGATGTGTAGATACATGTTATACTCCTCATATGGTGGTCTGGTTGAGTAGATGTGTAGACACATTTATACTCCTCATATGGTGGTCTGGTTGAGTAGATGTGTAGACACATGTTATACTCCTCATATGGTGGTCTGTAGCATGTTGCATTGCCCACTCTTCATACCTCTTTTTGTGTCTTCTTACAGTGGACTGTGGATGGAGCAGCTGGACACCCTGGAGTTCCTGTAGTAGAACTTGTAACGTAGGGACCAGGCGTCGCTACCGCTCCAAGACTAACCCGCCTGCAGCATTTGGGGGGAGACCTTGTGAGGGCACTGGTGTTGCCATAGAATTTTGCAGTTTGCAGCCTTGTAAAGGTAAGTTTGAGGAGGGGACAGCCCCAGGTTTATGTTATGGACAACAGGGGGAAAGGGCCTTAACTGAGTCTTTTCTCACAGTTGACTTATCTTAAGCCCCAGTTAAGTTTTTTATGCAGTTATTTGCTCTCTGTGCAGCTCTATGATGTGGTAGTATTATGGGTTACGGTTGTTATGGACTATCAATGCACCCTTTATGGTACATTTATGGGTGGACCTTCAGTGACCTGGTCATGGTCTCATGGTTATTTCCAATCTCCTGCCCCAGCAGAAGCTTCCACTGGATGTGATAGAAATATTTTCCTGCCTTGTTGTGACATTTTGGGATGTGTGATACTTTTTGTGTCTATTTCTAGGTGTTGCCGGGGACTGGGGTCCATGGTCAGAGTGTTCTGTCCCCTGTGGAGGAGGATACAGGAATCGGAGCCGGATCAGCATTGCGCTGCGGGGGATCGAGTTTTCCACCTGTAACCTGAGACCCTGTTCTGGTGAGAACTTGTGCCCTATTTGGGATACGTTTTGTTTAGTGAGGCCGAGGTCACTACTTGGATTGTAGATGAAGTGCTGGCAATGGGTAATTCCTTGGGCCGCTCCTTAGCTTGTGAGTGAATCCCCAAGTGATTGCTTGTTTCATGTGTGGGACTCCTAAAAGGTCACACTTTAGGTGTTGGGTGAGGTAGGTGTGTCATGGGTAATTTCTTGTGTGACACCCCCCACCGGCTCTCGTTATAGCCCAATCTGTAACGGGATTATATCAGGCCAAGTCACGAACATTGGGATTTGTGGCCCGAGACAAACCTCAGGCCACTTCTGGACGTGTTGGTGAAGTTCCAGGTCGCTTATTGTTTTATGGTGGGACAACTTACCTTGTGTGTAGCTCTGGACATTCCTTCCTCAGTGCTGTGATGTTCTGCTTACAGGTGAGGAGCCTGGCACCTGCTCAGATGGAAAGGTGTGGAAGGAGTGCCAGGAGGGCCCATCATCCTGTGCTGACTTCAGCGGTGAAGGCCTCAATGGGACTTGTCAGCCGGGCTGTTACTGCCAGGACGGGAAGGTCCTACTGGTGAGCGGGCAGATTGTGGCCGGTATTATGTACCAGGGCTCATGTATGGTGGTGCAGGATTATCTGTGCCCTGGCGCACCTCCCCCCCCCCCCAACTACCAGCACCTTCATTTCTGGAGGGAATCAGGTTTTACCCCAGTAAACTCTCCCCTCAGGTAGGGCATGAACCACAAGCCCAATGTAAAAGATGAGATGATTAATGATATAACACCAGGGGCGTCTGCAGAGAATATGCCCCTCGTGCCTGTAAAAGGGATTCTAGAAAGGTCGTTTCATCCTTGACTTGAGGGGGATTGGGGATTAAAGGGGTAAAATCTGGTGACAGATCCCTTTAAGGAAAACAATGCCCCAATCTCTTCCCTCTGTGCGGAGATCACATGTAGATAAAGCAAATGTCTCCCGACTGCACTGGACCTGTCGTGGGGCGGTGAGAAACCATCCTGCCGCGCGTCCATCGCTCTAATACACCAGATATAAAGGGTGGTCACACGAGGGTCTTCTGAGTAACTGGTGACCTCTGTATCACAGAACAATGTCTGCGTCCCCCCCGCTGACTGCCCTTGCACTGAGGACGGAGCCTGGTACGAGCCCGGAGACCCCATACAGAAGGACTGCAATAACTGGTGAGTGGAAGATGGTCAGTATATGGTCACCGGGGAGTCCTAACCACATGGTGCGCCGCTCGGTGGAGCACTACTACGAGGGTCATTACTTGAGGGTGAGGGTGGTCACTAGAAGGTAGGTTTGTTGATCCTCCACAGCCGTTTCCTCCATTACTGTTTGTGGGAAATATAAAAAGAACGTTCCGGCAGTGATCTTATAATACTTTGTGCTCTTCTTCTCCTCAGCACCTGTCTATCAGGACAAATCTCCAACTGCTCGGAGGCGACATGTGCCGGTGAGACCCCGACTCCCCGACGTGTCTCTTGTATAGCCCTGGACTCTTCTGTATGGGCTCCGGAGATGTTCTTGTCTTTCTGGTCATGTGGAGACCTCCTGTCCCTCCACTCCTGGAGGCCTCCAAAATTCCATAACTCGGCTTCCAGTGGCTTCTAGCAGTCCATTTCTTGTTGCCTATGACTCTCCAATGTCGGCCTATCAAAGTTTAGTCCTTAATACTTCTGTCACCCAACTTCTTGTGGCATCTGTCAATCCAGTCCTGGTGGCCGCTATTGGACCAGTCCTGCAGGCCTAAATCTCTGGAGCCCAGGAAGATTCTTTCAGTCCAGTCCCGGTGGCCGCTTTTGGTCCATTCCTGGTGGACTCTGTCAGTCCAGTCTCAGTGGCCTCTGTCCTCCTTAGCCATAGCCCCCCATAATACTGTGATATCTCCTCGCAGTGGTAGATGGGAGCTGGTCCTTGTGGACGCCTTGGAGCGAATGTTCTGAATCTTGCGGAGGAGGATTCCAGAACCGTTACCGATTCTGCACTGAACCTTCTCCATCCGGTGGTGGGTTACCCTGTGAAGGTCCAGATCGTGAGGAGCAGCCCTGCAGTCTGGAGCCCTGTCCTGGTGAGAATGTTTTACGATCTCTCATCTTTACCCATCAAACGTGTCCCCATCATCCCTCCACATGGTTCTACCAAACCTCTTCCTACAGAAACTGGAGAATGGAGCACGTGGAGCAACTGGACCGAGTGTACCAAGACATGTGGTGAAGGAGTGAGATTACGCAGCCGGACCTGCAACAATCCCTCACCCCTCAGGGGTGGAGACTATTGTGAGGGACCGAGCACAGAGATGGGACCGTGCCAACTAGAGCCTTGTCCAGGTATAACAAGTCACCTCGTGTATACCCGCATCTCATCACACCCGTCACCTCCTGTACACCGGCATCTCATCACACCCGTCACCTCTTGTACACCCGCATCTCATCACACCCGTCACCTCCTGTACACCCATCTCATCACACCTGTCACCTCCTGTACACCTGCATCTCATCACACCTGTCACCTCCTGTACACCTGCATCTCATCACACCTGTCACCTCCTGTACACCTGCATCTCAACACACCTGTCACCTCCTGTACACCCGCATCTCATCACACCTGTCACCTCCTGTACACCCGCATCTCATCACACCCGTCACCTCCTGTACACCCGCATCTCATCACACCTGTCACCTCCTGTACACCTGCATCTCATCACACCTGTCACCTCCTGTACACCTGCATCTCATCACACCTGTCACCTCCTGTACACCCGCATCTCATCACACCTGTCACCTCCTGTACACCTGCATCTCATCACACCTGTCACCTCCTGTACACCCGCATCTCATCACACCCGTCACCTCCTGTACACCCGCATCTCATCACACCTGTCACCTCCTGTACACCCGCATCTCATCACACCTGTCACCTCCTGTACACCCATCTCATCACACCTGTCACCTCCTGTACACCCGCATCTCATCACACCCGTCACCTCCTGTACACCTGCATCTCATCACACCTGTCACCTCCTGTACACCCGCATCTCATCACACCTGTCACCTCCTGTACACCCGCATCTCATCACACCTGTCACCTCCTGTACACCTGCATCCCATCACACCTGTCACCTCCTGTACACCCGCATCTCATCACACCCGTCACCTCCTGTACACCTGCATCTCATCACACCTGTCACCTCCTGTACACCCGCATCTCATCACACCTGTCACCTCCTGTACACCCGCATCTCATCACACCTGTCACCTCCTGTACACCTGCATCCCATCACACCTGTCACCTCCTGTACACCCGCATCTCATCACACCCGTCACCTCCTGTACACCTGCATCTCATCACACCTGTCACCTCCTGTACACCCGCATCTCATCACACCTGTCACCTCCTGTACACCCGCATCTCATCACACCTGTCACCTCCTGTACACCCGCATCTCATCACACCTGTCACCTCCTGTACACCCGCATCTCATCACACCTGTCACCTCCTGTACACCCATCTCATCACACCTGTCACCTCCTGTACACCCGCATCTCATCACACCCGTCACCTCCTGTACACCCGCATCTCATCACACCCGTCACCTCCTGTACACCCATCTCATCACACCTGTCACCTCCTGTACACCCGCATCTCATCACACCTGTCACCTCCTGTACACCGGCATCTCATCACACCTGTCACCTCCTGTACACCTGCATCTCATTACACCTGTCACCTCCTGTACAACCATCTCATTACACCTGTCACCTCCTGTACACCGGTATCTCATCACACCTGTCACCTCCTGTACACCGGTATCTCATCACACCTGTCACCTCCTGTACACCCGCATCTCATCAGACCTGTCACCTCCTGTACACCCGCATCTCATCACACCTGTCACCTCCTGTACACCCGCATCTCATCACACCTGTCACCTCCTGTACACTGGCATCTCATCAGACCTGTCACCTCCTGTAAACCTGCATCTCATCACACCCGTCACCTCCTGTACACCCGCATCTCATCACACCTGTCACCTCCTGTACACACATCTCATCACACCCGTCACCTCCTGTACACCCGCATCTCATCACACCTGTCACCTCCTGTACACCCGCATCTCATCACACCCGTCACCTCCTGTACACCCGCATCTCATCACACCCGTCACCTCCTGTACACCCGCATGTCATCACACCTGTCACCTCCTGTACACCCGCATCTCATCACACCTGTCACCTCCTGTACACCCGCATCTCATCAAACCTGTCACCTCCTTTACACCTGCATCTCATCACACCTGTCACTTCCTGTACACCTGCATCTCATCACACCTGTCACCTCCTGTACACCCGCATCTCATCACACCTGTCACCTCCTGTACACACATCGCATCACACCTGTCACCTCCTGTACACCCGCATCTCATCACACCCGTCACCTCCTGTACACCTGCATCTCATCACACCCGTCACCTCCTGTACACCTGCATCTCATCACACCCGTCACCTCCTGTACACCTGCATCTCATCACACCTGTCACCTCCTGTACACCCATCTCATCACACCTGTCACCTCCTGTACACCCGCATCTCATCACACCTGTCACCTCCTGTACACCCGCATCTCATCACACCTGTCACCTCCTGTACACCCATCTCATCACACCAGTCACCTCCTGTACACCCGCATCTCATCACACCTGTCACCTCCTGTACACCCGCATCTCATCACACCTGTCACCTCCTGTACACCCATCTCCTCACACCTGTCACCTCCTGTACACCTGCATCTCATCACACCTGTCACCTCCTGTACACCCGCATCTCATCACACCTGTCACCTCCTGTACACCCATCTCATCACACCTGTCACCTCCTGTACACACATCTCATCACACCCGTCACCTCCTGTACACCCGCATCTCATCACACCTGTCACCTCCTGTACACCTGCATCTCATCAGACCTGTCACCTCCTGTACACCCGCATCTCATCACACCCGTCACTTCCTGTACACCTGCATCTCATCACACCTGTCACCTCCTGTACACCTGCATCTCATCACACCCGTCACCTCCTGTACACCCGCATCTCATCACACCTGTCACCTCCTGTACACACATCTCATCACACCCGTCACCTCCTGTACACCCGCATCTCATCACACCTGTCACCTCCTGTACACCCGCATCTCATCACACCTGTCACCTCCTGTACACCTGCATCTCATCACACCTGTCACCTCCTGTACACCCGCATCTCATCACACCCGTCACCTCCTGTACACCCGCATCTCATCACACCCGTCACCTCCTGTACACCCGCATCTCATCACACCTGTCACCTCCTGTACACCCGCATCTCATCACACCTGTCACCTCCTGTACACCTGCATCTCATCACACCTGTCACCTCCTGTACACCTGCATCTCATCACACCTGTCACCTCCTGTACACCCATCTCATCACACCTGTCACCTCCTGTACACCTGCATCTCATCACACCTGTCACCTCCTGTACACCTGCATCTCATCACACCTGTCACCTCCTGTACACCTGCATCTCATCACACCTGTCACCTCCTGTACACCCATCTCATCACACCTGTCACCTCCTGTACACCTGCATCTCATCACACCTGTCACCTCCTGTACACCTGTCACCTCCTGTACACCCATCTCATCACACCTGTCACCTCCTGTACACCCGCATCTCATCACACCTGTCACCTCCTGTACACCCGCATCTCATCACACCTGTCACCTCCTGTACACCCGCATCTCATCACACCTGTCACCTCCTGTACACCAGCATCTCATCACACCCGTCACCTCCTGTACACACATCGCATCACACCTGGCACCTCCTGTACACCTGCATCTCATCACACCTGTCACCTCCTGTACACCCGCATCTCATCACACCTGGCACCTCCTGTACACCCGCATCTCATCACACCTGTCACCTCCTGTACACCCGCATCTCATCACACCTGTCACCTCCTGTACACCTGCATCTCATCACACCTGGCACCTCCTGTACACCCGCATCTCATCACACCTGTCACCTCCTGTACACCCGCATCTCATTACACCCGTCACCTCCTGTACACACATCGCATCACACCTGTCACCTCTGTACACACATCTCATCACACCTGTCACCTCCTGTACACCTGCATCTCATCACACCTGTCACCTCCTGTACACCCGCATCTCATTACACCCGTCACCTCCTGTACACACATCTCATCACACCTGTCACCTCCTGTACACCCGCATCTCATCACACCTGTCACCTCCTGTACACCTGCATCTCATCACACCTGTCACCTCCTGTACACCCATCTCATCACACCTGTCACCTCCTGTACACCTGCATCTCATCACACCTGTCACCTCCTGTACACCCGCATCTCATCACACCTGTCACCTCCTGTACACCCGCATCTCATCACACCTGTCACCTCCTGTACACACTTCTCATCACCCCTGTCACCTCCTGTACACCTGCATCTCATCACACCTGTCACCTCCTGTACAACCGCATCTCATCACACCTGTCAACTCCTGTACACCCGCATCTCATCACACCTGTCACCTCCTGTACACCCGCATCTCATCACACCTGTCACCTCCTGTACACCTGCATCTCATCACACCTGTCACCTCCTGTACACCCGCATCTCATCACACCTGTCACCTCCTGTACACCTGCATCTCATCACACCTGTCACCTCCTGTACACCCGCATCTCATCACACCTGTCACCTCCTGTACACCCGCATCTCATCACATCCGTCACCTCCTGTACACCTGCATCTCATCACACCTGTCACCTCCTGTACACCTGCATCTTATCACACCCGTCACCTCCTGTACACCTGCATCTCATCACACCCGTCACCTCCTGTACACCTGCATCTCATCACACCTGTCACCTCCTGTACAACCATCTCATTACACCTGTCACCTCCTGTACACCTGCATCTCATTACACCTGTCACCTCCTGTACAACCATCTCATTACACCTGTCACCTCCTGTACACCCGCATCTCATCACACCTGTCACCTCCTGTACACCGGTATCTCATCACACCTGTCACCTCCTGTACACCCGCATCTCATCAGACCTGTCACCTCCTGTACACCCGCATCTCATCACACCTGTCACCTCCTGTACACCCGCATCTCATCACACCTGTCACCTCCTGTACACTGGCATCTCATCACACCCGTCACCTCCTGTACACCCGCATCTCATCAGACCTGTCACCTCCTGTACACCCGCATCTCATCACACCTGTCACCTCCTGTACACCTGCATCTCATCACACCTGTCACCTCCTGTACACCCGCATCTCATCACACCTGTCACCTCCTGTACACCCGCATCTCATCACACCTGTCACCTCCTGTACACCCGCATCTCATCACACCTGTCACCTCCTGTACACCCGCATCTCATCACACCTGTCACCTCCTGTACACCCGCATCTCATCACACCTGTCACCTCCTGTACACCCGCATCTCATCACACCTGTCACCTCCTGTACACCCGCATCTCATCACACCTGTCACCTCCTGTACACCTGCATCTCATCACACCTGTCACCTCCTGTACACCTGCATCTCATCACACCTGTCACCTCCTGTACACCCGCATCTCATCACACCTGTCACCTCCTGTACACCAGCATCTCATCACACCTGTCACCTCCTGTACACACTTCTCATCACACCTGTCACCTCCTGTACACCTGCATCTCATCACACCTGTCACCTCCTGTACACCCGCATCTCATCACACCCGTCACCTCCTGTACACCCGCATCTCATCACACCTGTCACCTCCTGTACACCCGCATCTCATCACACCCGTCACCTCCTGTACACCCGCATCTCATCACACCTGTCACCTCCTGTACACCCGCATCTCATCACACCTGTCACCTCCTGTACACCTGCATCTCATCACACCTGTCACCTCCTGTACACCTGCATCTCATCACACCTGTCACCTCCTGTACACCCGCATCTCATCACACCTGTCACCTCCTGTACACCTGCATCTCATCACACCTGTCACCTCCTGTACACCCGCATCTCATCACACCTGTCACCTCCTGTACACCCATCTCATCACACCAGTCACCTCCTGTACACCCGCATCTCATCACACCTGTCACCTCCTGTACACCCGCATCTCATCACACCCGTCACCTCCTGTACACCTGCATCTCATCACACCTGTCACCTCCTGTACACCCGCATCTCATCACACCTGTCACCTCCTGTACACCCGCATGTCATCACACCTGTCACCTCCTGTACACCTGCATCTCATCACACCTGTCACCTCCTGTACACCTGCATCTCATCACACCCGTCACCTCCTGTACACCTGCATCTCATCACACCTGTCACCTCCTGTACATCCGCATCTCATCACACCTGTCACCTCCTGTACACCCGCATGTCATCACACCTGTCACCTCCTGTACACCCGCATCTCATCACACCTGTCACCTCCTGTACACCCGCATCTCATCACACCTGTCACCTCCTGTACACCCGCATCTCATCACACCCGTCACCTCCTGTACACCTGCATCTCATCACACCTGTCACCTCCTGTACACCCGCATCTCATCACACCTGTCACCTCCTGTACACCCGCATGTCATCACACCTGTCACCTCCTGTACACCCGCATGTCATCACACCTGTCACCTCCTGTACACCCGCATCTCATCACACCTGTCACCTCCTGTACACCCGCATCTCATCACACCTGTCACCTCCTGTACACCCGCATCTCATCACACCTGTCACCTCCTGTACACCCACATCTCACGGTTGGTTTCTTATCTCAGATTCAGCTTCTCTATTTGGCAACTGCTCGGCCATTGTGGGCTCCATCTATAGCACTTGTGCTCCGTCCTGCCCCAGGTCCTGCGATGAAGTGATGTTACAGCAGGTGAGCCACAAATATTCATAACTATAAACCGAGGGATAATGGGAGTGATACATGAGAGATTAGATTGTGAGCTCCTGGGGTCAGGGATGATGGGAGTGATACACTTACCCGGTCGGAGTTTGAATGTTTTTCTTTTTAAATTTGAATGTTAAATCCAAATCAGTCGGATCCCAATCCCAGCGCAGACTCCTGTTATACCTGATAAAGAAAAAGGAAAAGTCTTTTCAGCTCACCGACTAATGTTCAGACGATGCCGACTTGGATGTGCCGCCGGTGCACGGACATGCTGTGCGGGAGCAGTCAGATATTCCACAGTACTAACAAGGTAGAGGTCCAGCATCCAGGCAAAATTGAAGTATAAAAATCCACTTTTATTCAAAACTATATTAAAAATGTATAGAGACGTCCTATAACATGGAAAACTCACGCGTTTCAGACCGTGAACGGTCCGAAACGCGTCAGTTTTCCATGTTATAGGACGTCTCTATATGTTTTTAATGTCATTTTGAATAAAAGTGGATTTTTATACTTCAATTTTGCCTGGATGCTGGACCTCTACCTTGTTAGTACTGTTATACCTGTCACTGCCGCGCAAAAGCCGAAAACAGCAAACTGTCCGACAAAAGTGTAATCCGCAACCATTATTAAATGAGCCCCTGAGTGTGATAGGAGATTAGATTGTCAGCTCCTGGGATCAGGGATGATGGGAGTGATACATGGTGTGTGATAGGAGATTAGATTGTCAGCTCCTGGGGTCAGGGATGATGGGGGTGATACATTGTGAGTGATAGGAGATTAGATTGTTATTAATGAGGTCAGGATTCAGGAAGTGATGTCATTACTGTCCTGGTGACATCATGGCTTTCCCTCCCCCAGCTGTGCTCTGAGCCCTGTGTCTCTGGCTGTCACTGCCCCCTGGGGAAGCTTCTGGCTGGCAATGGCTCGTCTTGTGTGGAGCTGGAGGACTGCTCGTGTCTGGACCTCATGACCGGAGAGAGACATCTCCCAGGAGAGAGCGTGCCCAGGGGGGATGGGTGTAATAACTGGTAAGACGCTCTGCCCCGGGCACGTTACACCCCTGTGCCCCCTTGTGCCCCCTGTGATTAATGTCTGATGTCTCCTCAGCACCTGTGTGAACGGCGCCATGGAGTGCACCAGTGCCATCTGTGCCGGTAATTAGGGCTGGGCACCAGCGGGTGCGGGGACAGCTGTGGGTAGCTCCTATGTGGGGGCTTCACGGGGTCTCGCATGTGTAACTCTCTTTATACTCCCCTAGTGGCTGGCGCCTGGTGTGATTGGTCAGAATGGACCCCCTGCTCTAGGACTTGCGGCTCTGAGGTGGTGACTCGGTACCGGAGCTGTTCGTGTCCCAGTCCCCGAGGTGGTGGAGAGGAGTGTGAGGATGTCCAGCGGTACTATGGTGACACGGGGGTGCAGCTGGAGCACAGGGAGTGTCCACATCCATCCTTCTGTCCAGGTAACCTGCAGTGAGACCACCCGCCACTAGCCGGAGACCCCTGTGTATTGTGTAACCACTAGTCATCTCCCCACAGTCAACGGGAACTGGGGTCCCTGGAGTCTGTGGTCATACTGTGACGCCTGCACCGGAGATGCTGTGAGGACCAGACAGTGTAACAACCCACCGGCACGGTTTGGGGGTCTACTATGTGTCGGGGAGTCTAGACAGAGTCAGGCCTGCCACGACAACAGCACACAGTGCTCAGGTAATGGGGTGGGCCATGGAGATGGATGGTCATCACTCATCCCACCTGCTGTCAGGACCTTATTAATGCTCCATTGGTGGGGTCAGCACCAGCAAGCATGTCCACCACACATAGTCCTGGTATCTAGCATCAACTCCACCATACATAGTCCTGGTATCTAGCGTCAACACCACCACACATAGTCCTGGTATCCAGGGTCAACTCCACCAAACATAGTCCTGGTATCCAGTGACAACTCCACCACACATAGTCCTGGAGACGTGCAACCAATCCACCACACATAGTCCTGGTATCCAGGGTCAACTCCACCACACATAGTCCTGGTATCCAGTGTCAACTCCACCAAACATAGTCCTGGTATCCAGCGTCAACTCCACCACACATAGTCCTGGTATCCAGTGTCAACTCCACCACACATAGTCCTGGTATCTAGCGTCAACACCACCACACATAGTCCTGGTATCCAGGGTCAACTCCACCACACATAGTCCTGGTATCCAGTGTCAACTCCACCACACATAGTCCTGGAGACGTGCAACCAATCCACCACACATAGTCCTGGTATCCAGGGTCAACTCCACCACACATAGTCCTGGTATCCAGTGTCAACTCCACCAAACATAGTCCTGGTATCCAGCGTCAACTCCACCACACATAGTCCTGGTATCCAGTGTCAACTCCACCACACATAGTCCTGGTATCTAGCGTCAACACCACCACACATAGTCCTGGTATCCAGGGTCAACTCCACCACACATAGTCCTGGTATCCAGTGTCAACTCCACCACACATAGTCCTGGTATCTAGCGTCAACACCACCACACATAGTCCTGGTATCCAGGGTCAACTCCACCACACATAGTCCTGGTATCCAGGGTCAACTCCACCACACATAGTCCTGGTATCTAGCGTCAACACCACCACACATAGTCCTGGTATCCAGGGTCAACTCCACCACACATAGTCCTGGTATCCAGCGTCAACTCCACCAAACATAGTCCTGGTATCCAGCGTTAACTCCACCACACATAGTCCTGGTATCCAGTGACAACTCCACCACACATAGTCCTGGAGACGTGCAACCAATCCACCACACATAGTCCTGGTATCCAGTATCAACTCCACCACACGTAGTCCTGGTATCCAGTGTCAACTCCACCACACATAGTCCTGGTATCCAGTGTCAACTCCACCACACATAGTCCCGGTATCCAGCAACAACTCCACCACACATAGTCCTGGTATCCAGCGTCAACTCCACCAAACATAGTCCTGGTATCCAGCGTCAACTCCACCACACATAGTCCTGGTATCCAGCGTCAACTCCACCACACATAGTCCTGGTATCCAGCGTCAACTCCACCACACATAGTCCTGGTATCCAGGGTCAACTCCACCACACATAGTCCTGGTATCCAGGGTCAACTCCACCACACATAGTCCTGGTATCCAGCGTCAACTCCACCACACATAGTCCTGGTATCCAGCGTCAACTCCACCACACATAGTCCTGGTATCCAGCGTCAACTCCACTACACATAGTCCTGGTATCCAGCGTCAACTCCAACAAACATATTCCTGGTATCCAGTGTCAACTCCACCACACGTAGTCCTGGTATCCAGTGTCAACTCCACCACACATAGTCCTGGTATCCAGTGTCAACTCCACCACACATAGTCCTGGTATCTAGCGTCAACTCCACCACACATAGTCCTGGTATCCAGCGTCAACTCCACCACACATAGTCCTGGTATCCAGCGTCAACTCCACCACACATAGTCCTGGTATCCAGCATCAACTCCACCACACATAGTCCTGGTATCCAGCATCAACTCCACCACACATAGTCCTGGTATCCAGCATCAACTCCACCACACATAGTCCTGGTATCCAGCGTCAACTCCACCACACATAGTCCTGGTATCCAGCATCAACTCCACCACACATAGTCCTGGTATCCAGGGTCAACTCCACCACACATAGTCCTGGTATCCAGCGTCAACTCCACTACACATAGTCCTGGTATCCAGTGTCAACTCCACCACACATAGAGTCCCTGGAAGCTGCTCAATGCATAATCATTGAGTCCGAGACAGCTGCACCATGTATAGTCATCAAGTCCTGGGTCAGCTCCACCGCCCATAGTACTGGAGACGTGGAACCAATCCACCGCATATAGTCCTGGAGCCCTTGATCATTTCTACCACACATAGTCCGGGAGTCCCAGGGTCAATCCACCGCATATAGTCCTGGAGTCTTGGGCCATCAGCCACAATTAATCCTGGAGGCCTAGTTCAGCTCCACCACACATCATCCTGGAGGCCTAGTTCAGCTCCACCACACATCATCCTGGAGTCTAAAGTCAGCTCCACCATTTATAGTGGTGAAGTCCTGGGCCCAATAAACCGCTTGTAGTCCAGTAGTCCCGGAATTGATCCAACACACATACTTCTTGAATCCTGAGTTGACTCCACCACACATAGTCCTGGAGTCTCAGTTCTGATCCTCCATGCATAGTCCTGGAGTTCTGGATCCGATTCTCCATGCATAGTACTGGAGTTCTGGATCAGCTCCGCCATGTATATTCCTGGAATCATGGGGCATATGCACTACGTATAGTCCTGGAGTCTTGGATCCGATTCTCCACACATAGTCCTGGAGTTCCGGGGGTGATCAGTATGACTGTGTTAGACACAAAGGCTTATTTTCTCCCATGCAGACTGCGACAAAGGTCTGGTGGACTTTCAATGTGGTAAACCCTGCCCCCGATCCTGTGACGACCTCTATGGAGACAGTGTGTGCCTGGATAGTGAGGACTGCATGCCGTCATGTGGATGTCCTGAGGGGCAAATCATCCAGGATGGGGTGTGCGTGGTCCCCATGGACTGTAGATGCAAATATCAGAACCGGACTCTGGGTAAGCTCAGTTTGGTGAAAACACAGGGACAATCATTAGAGGCTAAGAGCTCCTTGCCTGCAACATTATTTTTGTAATTTTTTAGGACCATCGGACTCTGGTTCTGGATGGTCGGGTCCCATTCAGTGGGTATATGCGCAGCCTGGAGAAGAAGTGTCCGGTCCCTGCCAGAACTGGTGAGTGTTGAGGTTATGGCGATGACTTTTTTCACTGTGTACATGTTGTATTGCGCTTCTCTGTCCCCAATTTATGTCTTAAGTGCCAAATCTTACGGAACTGGTCTCACAGGAATATTGGGAATACGTTCATAGCAGGAATTAAAGCCAAGCATTTGACTCCAGTGCTTCAGAACTGAGCTTGTGGCGCCATCACTTCAGAACTGAGCTTGTGGCTCCATCACTTCAGAGCTGAGCTTGTGGCTCCATCACTTCAGAGCTGAGCTTGTGGCTCCATCACTTCAGAGCTGAGCTTGTGGCTCCATCACTTCAGAGTTGAGATTGTGGCTCCATCACTTCAGAGCTGACATTGTGGCTTCATCACTTCATAGCTGAGATTGTGGCTCCATCACTTCAGAGCTGACATTGTGGCTTCATCACTTCATAGCTGAGCTTGTGGCTCCATCACTTCAGAGCTGAGCTTGTGGCTCCATCACTTCAGAGCTGAGCTTGTGGCTCCATCACTTCAGAGTTGAGATTGTGGCTCCATCACTTCAGAGCTGAGATTGTGGCTCCATCACTTCAGAGCTGACATTGTGGCTCCATCACTTCAGAGCTGACATTGTGGCTCCATCACTTCAGAGCTGACATTGTGGCTCCATCACTTCAGAGCTGAGATTGTGGCTCCATCACTTCAGAGCTGACATTGTGGCTCCATCACTTCAGAGCTGAGATTGTGGCTTCATCACTTCATAGCTGAGCTTGTGGCTCCATCACTTCAGAGCTGAGCTTGTGGCTCCATCACTTCAGAGCTGAGCTTGTGGCTCCATCACTTCAGAGTTGAGATTGTGGCTCCATCACTTCAGAGCTGAGATTGTGGCTTCATCACTTCAGAGCTGAGATTGTGGCTCCATCACTACAGAGCTCTTCAGTTCATCTATAGCTATAGATCTACAATTTCAGAAGATGGATTCTATTACTTATAAACCAAGAGTGTGACTGCAACATTTGAGAACCAGACCAACTTTAGAGCTGAGCGTATGACTCCATGATTTTAATGCTATCACTCAAAAAGACCAAAATTACAGAACCTGAATCATGTTGAAAGATCAAGGTGATAAGATCAGTGCTCCGGAGAGATGTGTAGGCAATCAATCTGGAGAGATGTTGGTGCTCCAGATAGGTATGGTGGTTGGTTCTGTGCAGAGGTGTGTAGCTTGGTTCTCTAGAGAGGTGTTGAGCTTGGTTCTCTGGGGAGATGTAGGGGTTGGTTCTCTTGAGAGATGTGGAGCTTGGTTCTCTAGGGAGGTGTAGTGGTTGGTTCTCTGGAGAGGTGTGGAGCTTTGTTCTCTGAGGAGATCCACTGGTTGGTTCTCTGGAGAGATGTGGAGCTTGGTTCTCTGAGGAGATGTGGAGCTTGGTTCTCTGAGGAGATGTAGTGGTTGGTTCTCTTGAGAGATGTGGAGCTTGGTTCTCTAGGGAGGTGTAGTGGTTGGTTCTCTGGAGAGGTATGGAGCTTGGTTCTCTAGAGATGTGTAGTGGTTGGTTCTCTGGAAAGGTGTGGAACTTGGTTTTCTGGAGAGGTGTGGAGCTTGGTTCTCTGGAGAGGTGTGGTGCTTGGTTCTCTGGAGAGGTGTGGAGCTCGGTTCTCTGGAGAGGTGTGGAGCTTGGTTCTCTGGAGAGGTGCGGAGCTTGGTTCTCTGGAGAGGCGTGGAGCTTGGTTCTCTGGGGAGATGTGGAGCTTGGTTCTCTGGGGAGATGTGGAGCTTGGTTCTCTGGAGAGGTGTGGAGCTTGGTTCTCTGGAGCGGTGTGGAGCTTGGTTCTCTGGAGAGGCGTGGAGCTTGGTTCTCTGGGGAGATGTGGAGCTTGGTTCTCTGGGGAGATGTGGAGCTTGGTTCTCTGGGGAGATGTGGAGCTTGGTTCTCTGGGGAGATGTGGAGCTTGGTTCTCTTGAGAGGTGTGGAGCTTGGTTCTCTTGCAAGGTGTGGAGCTTGGTTCTCTGGAGAGGTGCGGAGCTTGGTTCTCTGGAGAGGCGTGGAGCTTGGTTCTCTGGGGAGATGTGGAGCTTGGTTCTCTGGGGAGATGTGGAGCTTGGTTCTCTTGAGAGGTGTGGAGCTTGGTTCTCTTGCAAGGTGTGGAGCTTGGTTCTCTTGCAAGGTGTGGAGCTTGGTTCTCTGGAGAGGTGTGGAGCTTGGTTCTCTGGAGAGGTGTGGAGCTTGGTTCTCTAGGGACGTGTAGCGGTTGGTTCTCTGGGGAGAGGTGTGGAGCTTGGTTCTCTGGAGAGATGTGGAGCTTGGTTCTCTGGAGAGATGTGTAGTGGTTGGTTCTCTGGAAAGGTGTGGAACTTGGTTTTCTGGGGAGATGTGGAGCTTGGTTCTCTGGGTAGATGTGGAGCTTGGTTCCCTGGGCAGATGTGGAGCTTGGTTCTCTTGAGAGGCGTGGAGCTTGGTTCTCTGGAGAGGTGTGGAGCTTGGTTCTCTGGAGAGGTGTGGAGCTTGGTTCTCTGGAGAGGTGCGGAGCTTGGTTCTCTGGAGAGGCGTGGAGCTTGGTTCTCTGCGGAGATGTGGAGCTTGGTTCTCTGGGGAGATGTGGAGCTTGGTTCTCTGGGCAGATGTGGAGCTTGGTTTTTTTTGAAAGGTGTGGAGCTTGGTTCTCTTGCAAGGTGTGGAGCTTGATTCTCTGGAGAGGTGTGGAGCTTGGTTCTCTAGGGACGTGTAGTGGTTGGTTCTCTGGAGAGGTGTGGAGCTTGGTTCTCTAGGGACATGTAGTGGTTGGTTCTCTGGGAGAGGTATGGAGCTTGGTTCTCTGGAGAGGTGTGGAGCTTGGTTCTCTGGAGAGGTGTGGAGCTTGGTTCTCTTGAGAGGTGTGGAGCTTGGTTCTCTTGCAAGGTGTGGAGCTTGGTTCTCTGGAGAGGTGTGGAGCTTGGTTCTCTGGAGAGGTTTGGAGCTTGGTTCTCTAGGGACGTGTAGTGGTTGGTTCTCTGGAGAGGTTTGGAGCTTGGTTCTCTAGGGACGTGTAGTGGTTGGTTCTCTGGAGAGGTGTGGAGCTTGGTTCTCTAGGGATGTGTAGTGGTTGGTTCTCTGGGGAGGGGTGTGGAGCTTGGTTCTCTGGAGAGATGTGGAGCTTGGTTCTCTGAAGAGGCATGTTGCATTTGCTTTTAATTTCTTATTTTATCTTGCATATTATGTTTTCCTATTTTATTAGTTTATATTCTGAAAAAGGTTGATGCCGTTTTTCAATAAAAACCTTTGGATATACTTAATCTCACTAAGCTGATTTCTCGGTGTCAGATGGAGACCATATACCTCAAGGTTGATCTTTGTGTCTTCTTTCAGCACCTGCTCCGGTGGCCTCCTCCTCTGTACAACTGATCCCCAGTGTCGTCTGGATGGGGGCTGGGGAATGTGGAGCTCCTGGTCCTCATGTTCCATCAGCTGTGGAGAAGGTGTCCAGACTCGCTCAAGACTGTGTGACAATCCTGTACCCCAGAAAGGCGGACATGACTGTTTGGGGGATCAAGAGCAAAGAAGACCTTGTAGGGGCCCCACGTGTCCAGGTAAATATAGTTCCTAGATAACATAGATCATCTCCGGCTTCATGGTAAGGATTCAGGGTCTTCCCATGGTTTTGAATAGTTCACACTAGTTGTGTTCGGTTTGTCGTTGTCTTTTTGGGTCACTGTTGTGTTCGGTTCTTACAGATCTGAATTCATGGAGTGAGTGGTCCTCATGGTCTCTATGCAGTATGACGTGTGGGGGAGGAGAGCAGATCCGAGTACGGGAATGTCAGCAGCAGGAATGTGAAGGAAAAGCCATTCAGAGCCGAATGTGTAATAACCAAGCCTGTCTAGGTGACGTATGGTGGACACTTCTGCCCAAACTGTAGGTAGATCAGGTTTACCATCGGTGAGGGAGCAATGAGATGTAACCTTCTGAAAGTTTTCATCTATGACCGGCTATGATAGATGTACTTCATGAGGAGCCCCAGCACTGGTTTAGGGAGCCTTTATGACAATGTCTCTGAGACTGTCTCTTCCTGGAGGGTTGAGACGGTCAATGTGAGATCCCCCTCTGCCTTGAGTGGATTAATGTTCCTGTCCTGGGGAAGGAGCACAAGTTCCCTCTGTCCTTCCCCGATTCCTTCCTTGATGTTGTCAGGTGTAGTGGAGTTGTTTACATGACATTGGTGTCTCTTCTCCAGATATCGGATGTCCTGTGGACCGTCTCTACCGAGAGTGTGGGAGGAATGACAGCTGTCCATACAGTTGTGCGCACCTGACCCGGCAGGTGGAATGTTATGTGGATGACTGTGTGGAGGGATGCCACTGCCCGCTGGGCACCTACTTCCACAACGGCTCCTGTATCACGGTTAGATATCCCGTGGGCTCCTACCACTATTGTATATCAACGCCTTGTGAGAACTCTGCTCGCTGTCAGTGAATGAAAACATCTACAGTCTGATGACCTATCCTAGTGGTGATGACTTATAACCAGAGTTATGTCACATGCCCAGGATGGGGAGGACTGGAAGTAGAGACCCTACACTGACAGCAAGCAGAGGAATGGACCTGCTCTGACATTACCTCCTGTGCTAGGACTGCCCGTGTCTGGTCACCGAGGAGGTCCTCCATGGACTGAGGAGCCATCTACCTCCTGATGAGCAGAGGCAACCGGGAGACGCGCTGCAACCGGGAGACGAGCTGCGGCCTGGAGACGAGCTGCCATCTGGAGCGGAGATTCGCATTGGCTGCAGCTCATGGTGAGATATTATTTGAATTTATTTTCACCTTTCATGAATTTTTTATTAAAAACTAAATGTTTTTTGTGCCATTTTGTCACCACAAAGTTGCCAGGATCATTTAATTGCTTTATTTTTTGCACCGCTGGTAGCTGAGTGGCTGCTTTGTAGGGTGGCCCACCACTGGTTGGGTCACAGGTAGCGAGGGGATGTAAGAAGAGGGGAAAGGTTCCCGGTGTATGTAGCGATAGATCCACAGGCAGATGGTGAAGGGGGGAGGCTCGTGATGTTAGCGGCAGCAGCCAGGGATCACACTGGACAAAGGGAATCTTTGCATAATTTACAGTCTCCTTAATGGTAGACACGCTCCGCACAGCAGCAGGTAACAGGTGACAACAATCCTTCCTGCAGACGAGCCCAAGCAGAGTCCATGGCTGTGGTGAAGAGATTCTAGTGATGACAACCATCATCCTATCATACCTACTGCCTGGGACAGTGCTTCAGCGTGGTGGGAATGAGAGGAGCCCAGTGGGCTCTGCTGCATGGGCAGCAATGCAGTCTCTATGTAGAAGACAAGTCCTAGGACATTACACACAGATCCCTGCAGATCTCACTGCCAGAGATTCTGGTGGTGCCGACCAATCACCTCAGCAGGACGATACAAATTCAATAAAACAATAACAAACTCATTAACCCTGTACAGCACAGACTGACATATAATGCTGTGATGTTCCCACTCAGGCAGCAGGGGGCAGCACAGGGCAATAACTGGGTCTGCAATAATCAGTACAGATCCAGTGGGACATTACATCCCCGGCACTGAGCTTGGGCCATTGGATCTCAATCTCTTATCTTCTTTTTCAATCTCTTATCTGTTCTTTCAGACATATTGGGGGTTCTGCATATTTGGGGGGTAAAGGTGTGGCTAAGTGACTATTGGTGTTGTAACCCTTTCCTCTCATATTGAGCAGCACGTGTGTGAGGGGCCACATGAACTGCACATTGGCGGCCTGTCCTGTGGATGGGGGCTTCACCCCGTGGACCCCCTGGGGCCCCTGCTCAGTGACCTGCGGAGGCCTCGGTAACATGACGCGATCTCGTTTCTGCACCAAACCTGCACCAGCCAATGACGGCAGAGATTGTGAGGGGCCCGAAGTAGACATAAAGTTCTGTCAGACACCTGTGTGTGGAGGTGAGTACCCACACCCCTGATCATGGCTCACCTGCCTGATACTCCAATATATCACATGTCTCTTGTTGTATCCTCCAGATGTGACAGAACCCACCATGGAGATGACCACGGAGCCCACAGGTAACCTCGAAACGTCTGGCCACTAATCACATGACCACACATAGCTCCCAACTGTCCCTGGTTTGGCCGGGACAGTCCCGTTTTTTTCTTACCTCTGCCCCGTGTCACAGACAGCTGGTAGATTGTCACGGATATTCCCTCCAGGTCCCGCACTTGCTGGGGTTGTCCCGGTTCTGTGTCCCGCATAGTAAATACTTTCAAAGCCAGAACTCATAGAACTGAATGGCTTCTACAGACATCGGGCAGGGAGTCCTTTAGAGAGAAGTGTCGGGTTAGTGGAGAGCAGGGACCACGTCATCAGGGAGAGATCACCATCTGTCCATTTATGGTCTCCAGGGCTTCCCCAGACACAAAGTTCAATTAAATAAATGTTTGCCCAGCCCGGGATTCGAACCCCAGACCCTCTACCATAGAGACACAGCCTCTATCCACTGAGCTATGAGCACAGTGATCATCTGAGAGCTGTAACTAAGAGCTGTACACACCATGCACTGATATATAGAAAGGGATCTTCTCAGAGATTATTATTGTAATTATTGAGACTATTTAATTTTATTATAAATTGTATTATTTGTATTATTATGGAGTGCATTAAGTCCGTCAGTGTAACAGTAACAGGTAACAGCTCTTAGTTAACAAAAATCCACAGCTAGATAATCCTTAAGCTCATAGCTCGGTGGATAGAGGTGCTGTGTCATTATGTCACATGGACTCTAGAGGTCCTAGGTTCAATTAAAAAAATTTATTATTGAGAAGATGATTTTTTTTATCAATTTAAATTTGGGGCATGGCCAGGGATTGATTGGGGGTGTGGCTTAGTGATTACACATGCCGCCATTTTGTCTCTCTTTCCCTTCCACAAATGTTGGAAGGTATGATTACATGACATAGCACATGACCACAGATCACATGACCATATATCACATGACCACTGATCACATGACCACTGATCACATGACCACATATCACATGACCACTGATCACATGACGTAGCCCTGGTTATAAGATCCTTCGTTAGGACACAACTCTGATGTACGTCTGTTCGGCCCACATACTTTGCACTGCAGTTGCTCTCTCTTGTGACCCGCAGCAGGTGTGGAGGACGGGCTCAGCTCCTGGTCACAGTGGACACCATGTTCTAGGAGCTGCTCCGATGTCCTGCATCCTGCAGTCAAGACTCGCTCCCGCTTCTGCCCCCCGAGAAAGAATTGTACAGCAGAGTCATTTCAGGAGGCGGAGTGTAACCTGCCCCAGTGTACAGGTAAGTACCCACCTCGCATGCTTCAGCCGCACTCAAGGGGTAAATGCTGCCCCCCCCCCTCCACTAGGCACAAAGCTACATGGTTAAAAGATAAGGCGCGCGGCCTGGAGGTGGCGGCCTCTGCTGGGCGCGCGGCCTGGAGGTTAAAGCTTCTATCCTCCCCTTTATCAGGTCCGGACTTTCCTCCATGTTCCTCGGATGAATGCAAGGACAGGAACTGTACGTGGAACCCGTGGTCGGAGTGGAGCGAGTGTTCCCGCTCTTGTGGTGTTGGGCACCAGCGACGTCTCCGAACATACAACCCTCCCGGTGACAGAGGCTCCTGGTGTGAGGACATCCTGAGCGGAAACCTGGAGCGGCGCTTCTGTAACCTGCAGGCGTGTCAGGGTAATGCACCTGTGCCGGAGAGATTAGTGCTGGTGATTGTGTGTGTGTGTGGGGGGGGGGCAGTGATGGGACATTAGTGCTAGTGATTGTGTGTGTGTGTGGGGGGGGGTAGTGATGGAACATTAGTGCTGGTGATTGTGTAGGGGGGTGGTGATGGGACATTAGTGCTGGTGATTGTGTGTGGGGGGGGGTAGTGATGGAACATTAGTGCTGGTGATTGTGTGTGTGTGTGGGGGGGGGAGGGGTAGTGATGGAACATTAGTGCTGGTGATTGTGTGGGGGGGTGGTGATGGGACATTAGTGCTGGTGATTGTGTGTGTGTGGGAGGGTAGTGATGGAACATTAGTGCTGGTGATTGTGTGGGGGGGTGGTGATGGGACATTAATGCTGGTGATTGTGTGTGTGTGTGGGGGGGTAGTGATGGGACATTAGTGCTGGTGATTGTGTGTGGGGGGGGCAGTGATGGGACATTAGTGCTGGTGATTGTGTGTGTGTGGGGGGGTAGTGATGGAACATTAGTGCTGGTGATTGTGTGGGGGGGGGGGTGATGGGACATTAATGCTGGTGATTGTGTGTGTGTGTGGGGGGGTAGTGATGGGACATTAGTGCTGGTGATTGTGTGTGGGGGGGGCAGTGATGGGACATTAGTGCTGGTGATTGTGTGTGTGTGTGGGGGGGGTAGTGATGGGACATTAGTGCTGGTGATTGTGTGTGTGTGGGGGGGTAGTGATGGAACATTAGTGCTGGTGATTGTGGGGGGGGGTGGTGATGGGACATTAATGCTGGTGATTGTGTGTGTGTGTGGGGGGGTAGTGATGGGACATTAGTGCTGGTGATTGTGTGTGGGGGGGGCAGTGATGGGACATTAGTGCTGGTGATTGTGTGTGGGGGGGGGCAGTGAGGTAGGTGGTTGTCTGGTAGGTACATGAATATCTTTCTCACCATCTTTCCAGTAAATGGCGCTTGGTCCAAGTGGACTCCGTGGTCCTGGTGTGACCGCTCCTGTGGGGGAGGGAGGTCTGTGAGGAGCAGGACCTGCACCAGCCCCCCACCAAAAAATGGAGGAAAGGACTGCAGTGGGGAGAAGTACCAAGTGCGGATCTGCAACCCGAGGCCTTGTGGTAAGTGCAGAGAACTTGCCCCTTGTTGCCCCGGGGTCAGAGATTTCACCTCC
Source organism: Engystomops pustulosus (assembly GCF_040894005.1). NCBI lineage: Eukaryota > Metazoa > Chordata > Amphibia > Anura > Leptodactylidae > Engystomops > Engystomops pustulosus. The sequence continues at coordinate 214,148,696 of NC_092415.1, forward strand.
CTCCTGTGGTCTCTCCATGCAGCGGACACTTGCCCCCCAGGGATGCAGCAGACGGCTTGCGCCAATCTTTGCCCCCGGCGATGCGCGGATCTTCAGCAGGGGATCGTGTGTCTGGATGGGGAGACGTGTGAGCCGGGGTGTCGCTGCCCCTCAGGTAAGTCATCTGCGCCCCCTGGGCAGTAGGTAGTTGGTCGGGGAGACACTTACCTCCTTGTCTTGTTGTCAGGGTCCCTGGAGCAGGACGGACTCTGTGTCCCCATCCCTCAGTGTGAGTGCACGGACCTCCAGGGCCGGAGCTGGACCCCCCGGAGTGCCCTGACGGACAACTGCAACAACTGCACCTGCGCGGAGGGGCGACTGCGCTGCAGCCAGGAGTCCTGTGGCCCCCAGGACTGTGCATGGAGTCAGTGGTCCACATGGTCCCCGTGCTCCTCCACCTGCGGCAGTGGCCTCCACGTGCGATTCAGGTGACTCTCAGTAATAAAGCGTCTGTGCCCGTCTGGTCACAGATCCGGGTCACAGGTGCAGGTCGCAGGGGCCAGTCACCGGTGATGTACTATATGCAGTGTCCTCCCTCCTGTGCAGTCTGTACTATGTGCAGTGTCCTCCCTCCTGTGCAGTCTGTACTATGTGCAGTGTCCTCCCTCCTGTGCAGTCTGTACTATGTGCAGTGTCCTCCCTCCTGTGCAGTCGGTGCTATGTGCAGCGCCCTCCCTCCTGTGCAGTCGGTGCTATGTGCAGTGTCCTCCCTCCTGTGCAGTCTGTACTATGTGCAGTGTCCTCCTCCTGTGCAGTCTGTACTATGTGCAGTGTCCTCCCTCCTGTGCAGTCTGTACTATGTGCAGTGTCCTCTCTCCTGTGCAGTCTGTACTATGTGCAGTGCCCTCCCTCCTGTGCAGTCTGTACTATGTGCAGTGTCCTCCCTCCTGTGCAGTCTGTAATATGTGCAGTGTCCTCCCTCCTGTGCAGTCTGTACTATGTGCAGTGTCCTCCCCCCTGTGCAGTCTGTACTATGTGCAGTGTCCTCTCTCATGTGCAGTCTGTACTATGTGCAGTGTCCTCCCTCCTGTGCAGTCTGTACTATGTGCAGTGTCCTCCCTCCTGTGCAGTCTGTACTATGTGCAGTGTCCTCCCTCCTGTGCAGTCTGTACTATGTGCAGCGTCCTACCTCCTGTGCAGTCTGTACTATGTGCAGTGTCCTCCCTCCTGTGCAGTCTGTACTATGTGCAGCGTCCTCCCTCCTGTGCAGTCTGTACTATGTGCAGTGTCTTCCCTCCTGTGCAGTCTGTACTATGTGCAGTGTCTTCCCTCCTGTGCAGTCTGTACTATGTGCAGTGTCTTCCCTCCTGTGCAGTCTGTACTATGTGCAGTGTCTTCCCTCCTGTGCAGTCTGTACTATGTGCAGTGTCTTCCCTCCTGTGCAGTCTGTACTATGTGCAGTGTCTTCCCTCCTGTGCAGTCTGTACTATGTGCAGTGTCTTCCCTCCTGTGCAGTCTGTACTGTGTGCAGTGTCCTCCCTCCTGTGCAGTCTGTACTGTGTGCAGTGTCCTCCCTCCTGTGCAGTCTGTGCTGTGTGCAGTGTCCTCCCTCCTGTGCTGTGTGCAGTGTCCTCCCTCCTGTGCAGTCTGCGCTGTGTGCAGTGTCCTCCCTCCTGTGCAGTCTGTGCTGTGTGCAGTGTCCTCCCTCCTGTGCAGTCTGTGCTGTGTGCAGTGTCCTCCCTCCTGTGCAGTCTGTGCTGTGTGCAGTGTCCTCCCTCCTGTGCAGTCTGTGCTGTGTGCAGTGTCCTCCCTCCTGTGCAGTCTGTGCTGTGTGCAGTGTCCTCCCTCCTGTGCAGTCTGTGCTGTGTGCAGTGTCCTCCCTCCTGTGCAGTCTGTGCTGTGTGCAGTGTCCTCCCTCCTGTGCAGTCTGTGCTGTGTGCAGTGTCCTCCCTCCTGTGCTGTCTGTACTATGTGCAGTGTCCTCCCTCCTGTGCAGTCTGTGCTGTGTGCTGTGTCCTCCCTCCTGTGCAGTCTGTACTATGTGCAGTGTCCTCCCTCCTGTGCAGTCTGTACTATGTGCAGTGTCCTCCCTCCTGTGCAGTCTGTACTATGTGCAGTGTCCTCCCTCCTGTGCAGTCTGTACTATGTGCAGTGTCCTCCCTCCTGTGCAGTCTGTACTATGTGCAGTCTCCTCCCTCCTGTGCAGTCTGTACTATGTGCAGTCTCCTCCCTCCTGTGCAGTCTGTACTATGTGCAGTCTCCTCCCTCCTGTGCAGTCTGTACTATGTGCAGTCTCCTCCCTCCTGTGCAGTCTGTGCTATGTGCAGTCTCCTCCCTCCTGTGCAGTCTGTGCTATGTGCAGTCTCCTCCCTCCTGTGCAGTCTGTGCTATGTGCAGTCTCCTCCCTCCTGTGCAGTCTGTGCTATGTGCAGTCTCCTCCCTCCTGTGCAGTCTGTGCTATGTGCAGTCTCCTCCCTCCTGTGCAGTCTGTGCTATGTGCAGTCTCCTCAGCATTGCTGCAGCATCTTCTCCCTGTCCTGGTGTCATTTCCTTGTTCTTGTCCTCAGATCTCCCATCCCGGCGTCATTGTGGAGTCATTGCCCGGCTCCGGAGCAGCAGTCTCGCCCGTGTCTCCTGGAGATGTGCCCCTCGCTGTGCCCTCACAATGGCTCAGACCTGAGGGTGGGAGACGTGTGGCTGGAGGGCGAGTGTCAGCAGTGGTCAGTATCCGCAGTGTAGTATCTGCCCCCCAGGGGTGACCCCAGTCTGTGTCACTCATCATCTGCCTCTTATCCCCTCCAGCATCTGCACCCCAGAGGGCAATTACTGCCAGGACATCGAGTGCCGGGGTAAGGACTGCACATTACATTGTATTGTGATATTTCTACCTGGAAGCTCAGGGGAGGGGTCTGGCTCCTCCTAAATCTCTATGTGCACGCCCACAATATCATCCATGCTAATTAACACCAGATCAGAGATTTAATGCGAGTTACCCGGAGAGAGAACAACAAACTCAGCCAAAGGGCCACATGTATTAAAGCCAGAGCGGTCTGTACTATGTGCGGGGGCGGCAGACACTGAACCCTGGGGCCGGTCTCTATTATGCCCCCCCCCCCCTCCTGCACTGCTCCCGAAGTGGGCACATTTTTTTTGGTGCACTTTGTTCATGTGTCAGAGCTGTGGCGCATGTCAGTAATAAATGTGGCGCAGACTCGGGCCGAGCAGTAACAGCCCTTTATGTGCAGAATGGTCTTGGCTATATACAGCCCCCCTGTAATGACTCTATACAGCCCCCCTGTAATGACTCTATACAGCCCCCCTGTAATGACTCTATACAGCCCCCCTGTAGTGACTCTATACAGCCCCCCTGTAGTGACTCTATACAGCCCCCCTGTAGTGACTATATACAGCACAGACCCCATATAATCACAATGTACAGCCCCCCTGTAATAACCATGTACAGTACAGGCCCCCATAATAACTATAAACAGACCCCCCCCCCCTATAATCACCCCTCAGTTTTTTCATGGGCCAACGGAAAGCCAAACAACCCCGCCACCCGTCTCCTGCAATTACACTGCATATACCACGCCCCTGGCAGACCCGCCAACAAAAAACCATCTAGTGTAGAGCAGAGTCGACCTGGGCCTCTCTATGGACCTCCCACTCTACAAACGAACCAAACAGGAGATCTAACAGCCTATTGGTAGACACAAGCCGACAAAATACTGACCCTCCCATTTACATCCCAAAAAAACAAAAACTGTCTGGATGAGCAGGCAGCAAATAAAAAGCCCATCAGCCGTCCCCTCCAATACCTACACACCCACCTTAACGCCACATCAAAAGGCGTGTAAGACCCGGAACACAACTTGTCAGCCACGCCGTCCGTAATGCCACGGCGTGTAAGACCCGGAACACAACTTGTCAGCCACGCCGTCCGTAATGCCACGGCGTGTAAGACCCGGAACACAACTTGTCAGCCATGCCGTCCGTAATGCCACAGCGTGTAAGACCCAGAACACAACCTGTCAGCCACGCCATCCGTAATGCCACAGCGTGTAAGACCCGGAACACAACCTGTCAGCCACGCCATCCGTAATGCCACAGCGTGTAAGACCCAGAACACAACCTGTCAGCCACGCCGTCCGTAATGCCACAGCGTGTAAGACCCGGAACACAACCTGTCAGCCACGCCATCCGTAATGCCACAGCGTGTAAGACCCGGAACACAACCTGTCAGCCATGCCGTCCGTAATGCCACGGCGTGTAAGACCCGGAACACAACTTGTCAGCCACGCCATCCGTAATGCCAAGGCGTGTAAGACCCGGAACACAACTTGTCAGCCATGCCGTCCGTAATGCCAAAGCGTGTAAGACCCGGAACACAACCTGTCAGCCATGCCGTCCGTAATGCCAAGGCGTGTAAGACCCGGAACACAACTTGTCAGCCACGCCGTCCGTAATGCCACGGCGTGTAAGACCCGGAACACAACCTGTCAGCCATGCCGTCCGTAATGCCACAGCGTGTAAGACCCGGAACACAACCTGTCAGCCATGCCGTCCGTAATGCCACAGCGTGTAAGACCCGGAACACAACTTGTCAGCCACGCCGTCCGTAATGCCACAGCGTGTAAGACCCGGAACACAACTTGTCAGCCATGCCGTCCGTAATGCCACGGCGTGTAAGACCCAGAACACAACCTGTCAGCCACGCCATCCGTAATGCCACGGCGTGTAAGACCCGGAACACAACTTGTCAGCCATGCCGTCCGTAATGCCACGGCGTGTAAGATACGTGATCGATGGGTCGATATTTATTTGGCTCTTTCTTAGGGACCACCCCCAGAGGGGAAACGCACGGCCCTGGAATAGGGGCAAACGGAAACGACGTAACACAACTTACTGACCCAACTTATTCTTCAACAACCTCCAGGTGTGCCAAAGCGGGAAACCAAATTCTGCGGCTCTCCCTCTCCCATCCCGGACCCCTCTTAAAAACCCCTCCCAACAAACGCACCACCTTCATGTATGGATAGTCCATAAGATATAGGAGGATCCGCTGCCCCTCACCGGAGTCATTACACCCCGAACACTCATGTCTACAATCTGCAGTTGCGCCTGAACTTGCAAACACATTAATTTTACTGCCAACAACGTCCCCTGGCCGCCCCCCCCTGGGGATCCCCGAAAGGACTGCGCCGTCCTAGGTGCCATAATGAGACGCATCCACAGATTAATGTCCTTGTGGTCCCATTTCATAGCTGGGGAATGGCCTCACACTGACAATTTCTCGTCGTATCATAGCCACGCCCCCCCCCCATATACCCTATGAACTTCCCCCATGGAATCCAAATAACAGAAAAGGCCCGTTCAATTTTTGGGACCCTTTTAGCCAATCACTGCACCTCCTGCTGTCAGTTTTCCCCTAACGGACCTTCATAGCGCACATACTCTTAATGTATTGTATACACTTGTATATTGGGCCACTATGGATCAGACGGACCGGCCCCGACCCCCCCCCCCCCCCCCGCACTCACCGGAGGGGTCTGTAACGTATGACTCCTGCTGCTTCTTCTAGTTAATGGTAATTGGACTCCGTGGTCGTCGTGGTCTGAATGTCCGGTCACTTGTGGATCCAGTGTTCAGATTCGAAGTCGGGCCTGTATCAACCCTCCCCCCCGGAACAATGGATCAGACTGCGAGGGGCTGGACACAGAGAGGCGGGACTGTACCAACAAACCCTGCGAAGGTGAGACGTCCCCCGAGGATCATGTACATGACAGGGATAAGACATTGGCTGTAGGGATCAGGGGGATTGTAGGGCTCTTAGAGATCTGGTGGATTGTAGGGATTGGGGGGTTGGGTGGATCATAGATTTCTGGTGGATGGGTAGATCCTGGGCAGAGCATTAGTGGACATGTCCGATGTCCCCCTTCTGCAGGTAGTGACCTCTGTGCTTGGACGGACTGGACCCTCTGCTCCCGGACTTGTGGTATCGGGCTCCGCAGTCGGACCTGGCGCTGTAACTGCACAACGAGACCAGACAAGGAATGTGACACCAGAGAGCAAGTGCAGACCGAGGCGTGTTACCTGCAGCCGTGCCAAGGTGCGTCATCACAATAGATCAAAGAAAGAAATAGAAGACACAATGGAAGCGCCACATGTGTGAATCTGGTTTAAATAGTTGCGATGAGTTGTATTAGAAATGGAATTATGCTCACCTATTGTGGTTGTACAGCCGGTACAACACGAGAGAAGCGTTTGAGGTTATATCCAGAGTTGTATTAGGCAGCTCACCTGGTTGTCATTTGGACGGGTTGTCTTCATGAAAGGGATGCAGTGGTTGGATAGGATGTTCCAGGGTAATAAAAGCGCCAATAACTCGTAGTGAGGAAGGTTGCTTTAAAATCGTATGGTATTTATTCCAGAAGGCTTTAAAAAGACGCGTTTTCAAGCCCGGACCGGGCTCTTCATCAGTTAAAATAAAGCTTGGTATGAGGTGCGTCATCAATCATACGTGTAAATTAACTGGTTGTACACGCGTGTGCATCAATGATGCCTCTGTCGTACACGTGTGGTGCGGTGCCTCTGTCGTACACGTGTGGTGCGGCGCCTCTGTCGTACACGTGTGGTGCGGCGCCTCTGTCGTACACGTGTGGTGCGGCGCCTCTGTCGTACACGTGTGGTGCGGCGCCTCTGTCGTACACGTGTGGTGCGGCGCCTCTGTCGTACACGTGTGGTGCGGCGCCTCTGTCGTACACGTGTGGTGCGGCGCCTCTGTCGTACACGTGTGGTGCGGCGCCTCTGTCGTACACGTGTGGTGCGGCGCCTCTGTCGTACACGTGTGGTGCGGCGCCTCTGTCGTACACTTGTGGTGCGGCGCCTCTGTCGTACACTTGTGGTGCGGCGCCTCTGTCGTACACGTGTGGTGCGGCGCCTCTGTCGTACACTTGTGGTGCGGCGCCTCTGTCGTACACGTGTGGTGCGGCGCCTCTGTCGTACACGTGTGGTGCGGCGCCTCTGTCGTACACGTGTGGTGCGGCGCCTCTGTCGTACACGTGTGGTGCGGCGCCTCTGTCGTACACGTGTGGTGCGGCGCCTCTGTCGTACACGTGTGGTGCGGCGCCTCTGTCGTACACGTGTGGTGCGGCGCCTCTGTCGTACACGTGTGGTGCGGCGCCTCTGTCGTACACGTGTGGTGCGGCGCCTCTGTCGTACACGTGCGGCGCCTCTGTCGTACACGTGTGGTGGCGGCGCCTCTGTCGTACACGTGTGGTGGCGGCGCCTCTGTCGTACACGTGTGGTGGCGGCGCCTCTGTCGTACACGTGTGGTGTGGTGCGGCGCCTCTGTCGTACACGCGTGGTGCGGCGCCTCTGTCGTACACGCGTGGTGGCGGCGCCTCTGTCGTACACGCGTGGTGGCGGCGCCTCTGTCGTACACGCGTGGTGGCGGCGCCTCTGTCGTACACGCGTGGTGGCGGCGCCTCTGTCGTACACGCGTGGTGGCGGCGCCTCTGTCGTACACGCGTGGTGGCGGCGCCTCTGTCGTACACGCGTGGTGGCGGCGCCTCTGTCGTACACGCGTGGTGGCGGCGCCTCTGTCGTACACGCGTGGTGGCGGCGCCTCTGTCGTACACGCGTGGTGGCGGCGCCTCTGTCGTACACGTGTGGTGCGCTGGCGGCGCCTCTGTCCTACTCGTGTGGTACATACACTGCGTGGTCTCCCTCCGTGTCCCCCTGTATGATTTGCTCTTTCTCGGTGGCAGGGATCTGCTCCTGGGGGTCCTGGAGTCCGTGGTCCGGCTGCTCCTGTCACTCATTACTCCAGTATCGGTATCGGGAGCCCCTGAGGCCTGTGTTTGATGAGGAATCCTGTGAGAAGCTGAGGACGGAGGTTCGGCCGTGTAACACGTCGCTGTGTTCTGGTGAGAACCGTCCTATCGTTATATTATAATGTTCTGGGCCGGAGCCGGCGCTGACCCGATCTCTCCTGTGTTCTAGAGTCCAGCTGTCTCCCTCCATTCATGTTCCGGAGCTGCGGATCTCCCTGCGAGGGTCTCTGTTCCTCCATGTACAGAGCAGAAGAATGTCAGGACTTACCCACATGTGTCCCCGGATGTTACTGCCCCCCGGTAAGTGGCCACCGCCCCCCCACATCTACATCTTATATCATATACAGTAATGGGGGGTCTCTGTCTCTGATTGTGTCTGCCTCTGTTTCCAACTGTCTCTGACCCTCTGTCTCTAAACGTCTTTGTCATTGACGGTCTCTGATTATCTCTGTCTTTGACTTTCTCTGTTGCTGATTATTTATGACTCTGGTTTTCTATGTCTCTGAGTATCTCTGTCTGATTGTTTCTGACTGTCTCTGTCTCTCACTTTCTGTCTCTGTCTGATTGTTTCTCTAAGAATGAGCGATTTAGTGGCACTTATCAGATTTATCTCTCCGTCCTTATGTGCTGCCACCTTAACCCTAAAACACCCAATGGGAAAAGGTCCAAGCTATTGCATAAAGTATAAGTGTGGGCGGGCACTAATAAGGAAGGCTCCGGATTTCTTAAATAAATTAATATTTAATTATACATCCAAAAACCTACAGATATAAAGATCAGACCTACAGACTTTGTAACAAAAAGACAAGTAGCTAAAAAAATAAAATATATATATAAAGCGCTTTAGAGAAATGTCAAAAATGTACTAAACGTTGCAAAATAGAGAGGAAAAGGTGATATCTCTGAGGGGTTGAGAGTTCGGATGAGAGGTAGGTATCCGGGAGGGCCCTATATCTGCAGTGTACGGCTACACATCGGCTCGGCCCGGTATAGATGGCCGGTAATCTTACATGGCTGCAGTCATACACTCACGGTTAGACGCTTCTGGTTTTCATATTAGACAGAGTTTCTTGGTAATGGAGAGTGATGGAAGGCCGTGTGGGCTGGGTGCACTGAGTCTCCACCGCCGCGTGTGCTGCGCAATGGCGCTCCAAGGTAGGTATTCTGGCGCGAGTCCTGGGTCCAGCAGCAAAGCTTTAGCTCCGTCTTCTCCTTTTGCAGTCCCGGTCAGTCGTCTTGCATCAGGTGGATGATCGCTGCACACAGCGGGGGGCGTCCACCCCAAGCAATGGAGTTTACAGCACGGAACGTTCTGCTATAAATCTCTTGCGTTTCGAGTTCTTGGTGCTTTCTTGTGATTGGTTGTCAGATGGGTCCCGATCCTATGATTTATAGCTGTGACTGTGGCTAGACGCGTCTCACAGCAAACAGCTCTTTCCTCAGTCGCCTTTATGGACCTCCTTGTCTCTTCCTCTTCATATAAAAGTGTTCAGGGCGTTTTAGGAAACCTGACCCGGACACCTTAGTCTGGAAAATGTTTGTTTGGCTGGAAACTGTGGACCGGATTTTAGTGACCTCTCTGTCAGAAAGAATTGTTATGTGAATTATATTATGCAGCGAATATTCATGTTCTCTTGGACGCTGAGATGTTTGTTTTGGAGACAATATAAGATAACAGGACACTTGGTAATCTACGTAAACAAGTGTAAACAAGTGTAAACAATGTATTTGAAGCTAACTTTAAACAGTAACTCTTAATGAGCTGAGGAGACCGATATATATCGTGTGTTCACAATGGAATTCATACAATATATTGTTTAAAGAATCTGCTATAACGATGTTCCATTTGTGTAGATGAGTCCATATTGGTACAAGGTATACAGTGTGGATCATTTACAGAAACATGTGTGATCGTAGAAGTAGAAGTTATTGTGGTAAATAGATGACTGGTTTGTATATTTCTTTATTTCACCTAAACATAGAAAGCCTCGAGGTTCGGGTCCAAGATGTGTTTCAGGTGGGGGGACCGTAAGGCCACACGAGGCGGGTATGCAGCCTGACCATCGTGGATTAGGTGGGGGACCGTAAGGCCAGCACGAGGCGGGTATGCAGCCTGACCATCGTGGATTAGGTGGGGGACCGTAAGGCCAGCACGAGGCGGGTATGCAGCCTGACCATCGTGGATTAGGTGGGGGACCGTAAGGCCACACGAGGCGGGTATGCAGCCTGAGCATCGTGGATTAGGTGGGGGACCGTAAGGCCACACGAGGCGGGTATGCAGCCTGACCATCGTGGATTAGGTGGGGGGACCGTAAGGCCACACGAGGCGGGTATGCAGCCTGACCATCGTGGATTAGGTGGGGGACCGTAAGGCCAGCACGAGGCGGGTATGCAGCCTGACCATCGTGGATTAGGTGGGGGACCGTAAGGCCACACGAGGCGGGTATGCAGCCTGACCATCGTGGATTAGGTGGGGGACCGTAAGGCCACACGAGGCGGGTATGCAGCCTGAGCATCGTGGATTAGGTGGGGGGACCGTAAGGCCACACGAGGCGGGTATGCAGCCTGACCATCGTGTTTTAGGTGGGGGACCGTAAGGCCACACGAGGCGGGTATGCAGCCTGACCATCGTGGATTAGGTGGGGGACCGTAAGGCCACACGAGGCGGGTATGCAGCCTGAGCATCGTGGATTAGGTGGGGGACCGTAAGGCCACACGAGGCGGGTATGCAGCCTGACCATCGTGGATTAGGTGGGGGACCGTAAGGCCACACGAGGCGGGTATGCAGCCTGAGCATCGTGGATTAGGTGGGGGACCGTAAGGCCACACGAGGCGGGTATGCAGCCTGACCATCGTGTTTCAGGTGGGGGGACCGTAAGGCCACACGAGGCGGGTATGCAGCCTGACCATCGTGGGTTAGGTGGGGGGACCGTAAGGCCACACGAGGCGGGTATGCAGCCTGACCATCGTGTCTTAGGTGGGGGGGCCGTAAGGCCACACGAGGCGGGTATGCAGCCTGACCATCGTGGATTAGGTGGGGGACCGTAAGGCCACACGAGGCGGGTATGCAGCCTGACCAGCGTGGATTAGGTGGGGGACCGTAAGGCCACACGAGGCGGGTATGCAGCCTGACCATCGTGTTCTAGGTGGGGGGACCGTAAGGCCACACGAGGCGGGTATGCAGCCTGACCATCGTGGATTAGGTGGGGGACCGTAAGGCCACACGAGGCGGGTATGCAGCCTGACCATCGTGTTTTAGGTGGGGGGGCCGTAAGGCCACACGAGGCGGGTATGCAGCCTGACCATCGTGGATTAGGTGGGGGGGCCATAAGGCCACACGAGGCGGGTATGCAGCCTGACCATCGTGGATTAGGTGGGGGACCGTAAGGCCACACGAGGCGGGTATGCAGCCTGACCATCGTGGATTAGGTGGGGGGACCGTAAGGCCACACGAGGCGGGTATGCAGCCTGACCATCGTGTTTTAGGTGGGGGGACCGTAAGGCCACACGAGGCGGGTATGCAGCCTGACCATCGTGGATTAGGTGGGGGGACCGTAAGGCCACACGAGGCGGGTATGCAGCCTGACCATCGTGTTTTAGGTGGGGGACCGTAAGGCCACACGAGGCGGGTATGCAGCCTGACCATCATGGATTAGGTGGGGGACCGTAAGGCCACACGAGGCGGGTATGCAGCCTGACCATCGTGGATTAGGTGGGGGGACCGTAAGGCCACACGAGGCGGGTATGCAGCCTGACCATCGTGGATTAGGTGGGGGGACCGTAAGGCCACACGAGGCGGGTATGCAGCCTGACCATCGTGGATTAGGTGGGGGGACCATAAGGCCACACGAGGCGGGTATGCAGCCTGACCATCGTGTTTTAGGTGGGGGGACCGTAAGGCCACACGAGGCGGGTATGCAGCCTGACCATCGTGTTTTAGGTGGGGGGACCGTAAGGCCACACGAGGCGGGTGTGCAGCCTGACCATCGTGTTTTAGGTGGGGGGACCGTAAGGCCACACGAGGCGGGTATGCAGCCTGACCATCGTGTTTTAGGTGGGGGACCGCAAGGCCACACGAGGCGGGTATGCAGCCTGACCATTGTGGATTAGGTGGGGGACCGTAAGGCCACACGAGGCGGGTATGCAGCCTGACCATCGTGGAATAGGTGGGGGGACCGTAAGGCCACACGAGGCGGGTATGCAGCCTGACCATCGTGGATTAGGTGGGGGACCGTAAGGCCACACGAGGCGGGTATGCAGCCTGACCATCGTGGATTAGGTGGGGGACCGTAAGGCCACACGAGGCGGGTATGCAGCCTGACCATCGTGGATTAGGTGGGGGGACCGTAAGGCCACACGAGGCGGGTATGCAGCCTGACCATCGTGGATTAGGTGGGGGGACCGTAAGGCCACACGAGGCGGGTATGCAGCCTGACCATCGTGGATTAGGTGGGGGGCCGTAAGGCCACACGAGCGCGGGTATGCAGCCTGACCATCGTGGATTAGGTGGGGGGACCGTAAGGCCACACGAGGCGGGTATGCAGCCTGACCATCGTGGATTGCGTCTCGGTGCCCTCCATCTATTGTGGAAAGGTCTGTTATAAGAAACCAAAGATCTCCAGTTCAGCGCTGAGACCCCGAGGTAGGATTGTGTTTGGATTGTGCTGTGGACATTTTTGCAGCATAGTTGCCCCTCGCCAATCTCTCGTAGTCGCTTGTATTGCACATAATCTCAGGTGTGTGGTGTCCATATTGTGGACGGTTTGGGAAGGTTTGGGAAGGGAGTGCGTCTCTAGACCTTCTCTGATGTTTCTCCCCTTTAGAGGTCCTATTGTACTTGCGATCTATTGTTCTCTGCATGTACAGGTAATTAGGTAGATGACTCCACTGCTGTTACAGGGCATTTATGTCGTGTGTTACTTCATTGTTTGATGATGAGACTTGAGCGGTTTTTCTGGGGAGGAGGTTTTCTTGCAGCCTATACAGTCCCCGCATCTATGGAAGCCTTTAGGTTTAGCCTTGTGTTTGGTGCTTTCTTCACTCTCTCTCTAATGGAGGGCGCGATCTGGAAGCCTAAAGCCTTGGTGTATATTATGGGGGTCTATTAGGTAACAGTGTATAGAGGGTTTTATCTTCAGGACGTCCCAGTGTTTGGAAATGATAAAATGAATTTGCTATTGTCTTTATGTGAAATCTGTGGGGTGAGGTTTCTTCTCTCGGTAGGTCTTCTCTTTCTAGGTGTCTGGCTCTCTGTAAGGCCGATGATGATACCGCAGTGATAATACCGCAGTGCTGCCATTCTTTTCTGGATTGGCTTCTTCCTCAAATTTGTTGAGTTTTGTACAATTTCTTCTAAGTCGCCTAAACTGGCCGTACGGTATGTTGTGTAGCCACCTGGGGAGGAGGCAGCTGTCCCTGGATATACAGCTGTCCCTGGATATACAGCTGTCCCTGGATGTATAGCTGCCCCTGGATATATAGCTGCCCCTGGATATATAGCTGCCCCTGGATATATAGCTGCCCCTGGATATACAGCTGTCCCTGGATATACAGCTGCCCCTGGATATATAGCTGCCCCTGGATGTGTAGCTGTCCCTGGATATATAGCTGTCCCTGGATATACAGCTGTCCCTGGATATACAGCTGTCCCTGGATATACAGCTGTCCCTGGATATACGGCTGTCCCTGGATGTACGGCTGCCCCTGGATGTACGGCTGCCCTGGATGTACGGCTGCCCCTGGATGTACGGCTGCCTGATGTCCTGGATGTGCGGCTGCCCCTGGATGTGCGGCTGTCCCTGGATGTGCGGCTGTCCCTGGATGTACGGCTGCCCCTGGATGTACGGCTGCCCCTGGATGTGCGGCTGTCCCTGGATGTGCGGCTGCCCCTGGATGTACGGCTGCCCCCTGGATGTACGGCTGCCCCTGGATGTACGGCTGCCTGTACGGCTGCCCCTGGATGTACGGCTGCCCCTGGATGTACGGCTGCCCCTGGATGTACGGCTGCCCCTGGATGTACGGCTGCCCCTGGATGTGCGGCTGTCCCTGGATGTGCGGCTGTCCCTGGATGTACGGCTGTCCCTGGATGTACGGCTGCCCCTGGATGTGCGGCTGTCCCTGGATGTGCGGCTGCCCCTGGATGTACGGCTGCCCCTGGATGTACGGCTGTCCCTGGATGTGCGGCTGTCCCTGGATGTGTGGCTGTCCCTGGATGTGCGTTTCTTATATGTGCTACACTCAAGGCCCATACAGACACAGCAGCTTAAAACCTAAATCAACTTTCTTCCCCGGACAAGAAATGAGTAGAGAAATGATCTTTTAAAATATCCTGCGATAAAGACAAAGAAACTAAAATATACAAACATTCAACATGCAGATAAGGGGGAGGAATTGTAGTCATGGACATACACGAGCACAACAACCAATGTCTAAGACAATTGAAAGACGCCAACACACACTGCAGATTACCGCAAGATCCCACGGAAAGTTACACAAAAGAACTGAGCAATCTCCTGAATGAAGCTTAGAAACTACAAATTATCACAAAGAAGAATATGCCCATATCTTACATAAACATTACAGAACCGAAAGTCCATAAGGACAAACCCCCCCCGGCAGACCGATCGTGTCCGGCATGGGGTCACTGACAGCGAACCTCTCACAATACATAGACAATTTCTTACAGGATTGTGTCAAAAAAACAAGAAGCTCCTTAAGACGCCACTCAGATAATTAGAATATTAGAACTGGGACCAGAGCCGGATCATCGCCTCATTAGACGTCAGCTCCCTCTACACATGCATCAAACACCAACCAGGGATCCAACCGCAGAACACCGTCTGAATCAAGGGGAACTAAAACATACTCAAACTTTCTACTAGAGCGCATCCGTTTCATCTTACAACACAACTATTTTTACTTTGAGGGAGAATATTATCTCCAACTATCAGGCACAGCCACGGGCACCAGGTTCATGTCCTACTGGGAAGAACAGAACATAGATCACAGGATTGGTGCCGGTCTGGTGCTCTGCCATCGCTATATAGATGATATCAGGGCCGATTCTAGCATATTTGCTGCCTGAGGCGAATATTAAAATGCTGCCCCCCCCCCCCCGCTCCATGTTCAGAAAATGCTGAAAACTTTACTAACAATTAACATCCCTACAGACAGCTCCCTGACACTGTGTGACTGACTACAGGATCTGAGAGTCATTAGTGGCATCTAGTACCTTATAGATGACAATCTCTTCCATCAGGACGACTTTATTCCGGGTTCTCCAATCCATGACGTATCACAGGTGAATTCACAGCTGGATATCTTCAGCTCCGTGCAGCATCTCCACCCGGCGTCCCTAAAATACCACAGTCACTTACAGTATAAAGTCTCCTGGATAACAGCACTGCGCTCCTAAATAATATATACCCCTCACAACACAAGTGACCGCACGCTACCCCACATATAACACATCCCCTCATTATATATATATATTAGTCTACTGGAATTATAGCATGCTAAGCATCAATCAATATACAACACCCCCAATTTATTATTACAGACCCCCCCCAAACATTTGTTTTACATGATAAAAAGTAATCTATTGTATCTTATGAATAATATATCCCACCCAGTTATTATGTTACATGTGAATTTATATAGAGTACTACCCTGATTGATGTAAATATATAGCACCTCCTAATGAATATATATATAATTTATTTTTATAGGCCCCCCAGTATAAACAGTATCCAGCCCCATATAAATATATACAGCCCTCCCCCCCAGAATAAACAGAATCTGGTCCCATATAAATTTATACAGCCCCCCCCCAGTATAATCAAAATATGCCCCCCCATATAAATATATACAGCCCCCCCAGTATAATCAAAATATGCCCCCCCATATAAATATATACAGCCCCCCAGAATAAACAGAATCTGCCCCCCCCATATAAATATATACAGCCCCCCCCCCTTCCGGTGTAATAAGAATCTGGCCCCCCATATAAATATATACAGCCCCCCCCCAGTGTAATAAGAATCTGGCCCCCCATATAAATATATACAGCCCCCCCCCCCAGTGTAATAAGAATCTGGCCCCCCCATATAAATATATACAGCCCCCCCCCCCCAGTGTAATAAGAACCTGGCCCCCCATATAAATATATACAGCCCCCCCCCCAGTGTAATAAGAATCTGGCCCCCCATATAAATATATACAGCCCCCCCCCCCCCCAGTGTAATAAGAATCTGGCCCCCCATATAAATATATACAGCCCCCCCCCCAGTGTAATAAGAATCTGGCCCCCCATATAAATATATACAGCCCCCCCCCCCCCCAGTGTAATAAGAATCTGGCCCCCCATATAAATATATACAGCCCCCCCCCCCAGTGTAATAAGAATCTGGCCCCCCATATAAATATATACAGCCCCCCCCCCCAGTGTAATAAGAATCTGGCCCCCCATATAAATATATACAGCCCCCCCCCCTTCCGGTGTAATAAGAATCTGGCCCCCCATATAAATATATACAGCCCCCCCCAGTGTAATAAGAATCTGGCCCCCCATATAAATATATACAGCCCCCCCCCCCAGTGTAATAAGAACCTGGCCCCCCATATAAATATATACAGCCCCCCCCCCAGTGTAATAAGAATCTGGCCCCCCATATAAATATATACAGCCCCCCCCCCCAGTGTAATAAGAATCTGGCCCCCCATATAAATATATACAGCCCCCCCCCTAGTGTAATAAGAATCTGGCCCCCCATATAAATATATACAGCCCCCCCCCGGTGTAATAAGAATTTGGCCCCCCATATAAATATATACAGCCCCCCCCGGTGTAATAAGAATTTGGCCCCCCATATAAATATATACAGCCCCCCCCGGTGTAATAAGAATTTGGCCCCCCATATAAATATATACAGCCCCCCCCGGTGTAATAAGAATTTGGCCCCCCATATAAATATATACAGCCCCCCCCAGTGTAATAAGAATTTGGTCCCCCATATAAATATATACAACCCCCCCCCGGTGTAATAAGAATTTGGCCCCCCATATAAATATATACAGCCCCCCCCAGTGTAATAAGAATTTGGTCCCCCATATAAATATATACAACCCCCCCCCCACACACACACACACACAGGAAAAATGGGATCTGGCCCCTTATAACTGTACACAGCCTCCCCAGTAAAAAAGTATATATAGAAGACCCCCCCCTTAACAGCAGTAATTGCCCCCTAATATATATATGGCCACATTTAATTAATAATTGGACAATAAAAATAATAAAACTTGTACTTACCTCACGGCTGGGGGCTCCCATATTAACGCGGCTCTTCTGGCTCCGCTGAGTGACACAGGCGCGTGACGTCATCATCCGCCGCCTGTGTCACTGCACTGTACGGAGCGACGCCAGCAGCCGGAAAGGCTGTAAATCGCACCTGTTTCTTAAAGAGACAGGTGCGATTTACCTGAAGGGAGATTCGGGCGCCGGCGGTGCCCGAATCGCCAACATTGGAGCTGCAAAATGCCGCTTTTAAAGAGGGCCGCATTCTGCCGCCCGAGGCGAGATTTTCATCTCTCCTCATGGCAGATGCGGCCGTGGATGATATCATCATAATTTGGAATAAAAGCGAGTCAGAATCGCAGGAATTCATTTCACTACTAAACATTAATAACTTTAATCTTCAATTTTCACCAAAAATCAGCAAAACACAAGTAGAATTTTTAGACCTACAAATAGATATCAAAGAAGGAAAACTTGAATGTAGCACATATAAGAACAGCTACACACCCAGGGGCAGCTACACATCCAGGGACAGCTACACATCCAGGGGCAGCTGTATATCCAGGGACAGCTATATATCCAGGGACAGCTACATATCCAGGGACAGCTACACATCCAGGGACAGCTACATATCCAGGGGCAGCTACACATCCAGGGACAGCTACATATCCAGGGACAGCCACACATCCAGGGACAGCTACATATCCAGGGGCAGCTACACATCCAGGGACAGCTGTATATCCAGGGACAGCTACACATCCAGGGACAGCTACACATCCAGGGGCAGCTATATATCCAGGGACAGCTATATATCCAGGGACAGCTACACATCCAGGGACAGCTATATATCCAGGGACAGCTACACATCCAGGGACAGCTACACATCCAGGGGCAGCTACACATCCAGGGACAGCTACACATCCAGGGACAGCTATACATCCAGGGACAGCTATATATCCAGGGACAGCTATATATCCAGGGACAGCTATATATCCAGGGACAGCTATATATCCAGGGACAGCTATACATCCAGGGACAGCTGTATATCCAGGGACAGCTATATATCCAGGGACAGCTATATATCCAGGGACAGCTATACATCCAGGGACAGCTACACATCCAGGGACAGCTACACATCCAGGGACAGCTACATATCCAGGGACAGCTACACATCCAGGGACAGCTACACATCCAGGGACAGCTATATATCCAGGGACAGCTGTATATCCAGGGACAGCTATACATCCAGGGACAGCTATACATCCAGGGACAGCTACACATCCAGGGACAGCTACACATCCAGGGACAGCTACACATCCAGGGACAGCTACACATCCAGGGACAGCTACACATCCAGGGACAGCTACACATCCAGGGACAGCTATACATCCAGGGACAGCTATACATCCAGGGGCAGCTACACATCCAGGGGCAGCTACACATCCAGGGGCAGCTACACATCCAGGGGCAGCTATATATCCAGGGACAGCTGTACATCCAGGGACAGCTATATATCCAGGGACAGCTATATATCCAGGGACAGCTATATATCCAGGGACAGCTATACATCCAGGGACAGCTATATATCCAGGGACAGCTATACATCCAGGGACAGCTATATATCCAGGGACAGCTGTATATCCAGGGACAGCTATACACCCAGGGACAGCTATACATCCAGGGACAGCTACACATCCAGGGACAGCTATATATCCAGGGACAGCTATATATCCAGGGACAGCTATACATCCAGGGACAGCTATATATCCAGGGACAGCTGTATATCCAGGGACAGCTGTATATCCAGGGACAGCTATACATCCAGGGACAGCTACACATCCAGGGACAGCTACACATCCAGGGACAGCTATACATCCAGGGGCAGCTATATATCCAGGGACAGCTACACATCCAGGGACAGCTACACATCCAGGGACAGCTACACATCCAGGGACAGCTACACATCCAGGGACAGCTACACATCCAGGGACAGCTGTACATCCAGGGACAGCTGTACATCCAGGGACAGCTGTACATCCAGGGACAGCTATACATCCAGGGACAGCTATACATCCAGGGACAGCTATACATCCAGGGGCAGCTACACATCCAGGGGCAGCTACACATCCAGGGACAGCTGTACATCCAGGGACAGCTATACATCCAGGGACAGCTATACATCCAGGGGCAGCTACACATCCAGGGGCAGCTACACATCCAGGGGCAGCTACACATCCAGGGGCAGCTACACATCCAGGGGCAGCTATATATCCAGGGACAGCTATATATCCAGGGACAGCTACACATCCAGGGACAGCTACACATCCAGGGACAGCTACACATCCAGGGACAGCTACACATCCAGGGACAGCTGTACATCCAGGGACAGCTATATATCCAGGGACAGCTACACATCCAGGGACAGCTGTACATCCAGGGACAGCTACACATCCAGGGACAGCTACACATCCAGGGACAGCTACACATCCAGGGACGGCTATACATCCAGGGACAGCTATATATCCAGGGACAGCTATACATCCAGGGACAGCTATACATCAAGGGACAGCTATACATCCAGGGACAGCTGTATATCCAGGGACAGCTGTATATCCAGGGACAGCTATATATCCAGGGACAGCTACACATCCAGGGACAGCTGTACATCCAGGGACAGCTGTACATCCAGGGACAGCTATATATCCAGGGACAGCTATATAGCCAGGGACAGCTATATAGCCAGGGACAGCTGCACATACAGGGACAGCTACACATCCAGGGACAGCTATATATCCAGGGACAGCTATATATCCAGGGACAGCTACACATCCAGGGACAGCTATATATCCAGGGACAGCTATATATCCAGGGACAGCTACACATCCAGGGACAGCTATATATCCAGGGACAGCTGTATATCCAGGGACAGCTATACATCCAGGGACAGCTATACATCCAGGGACAGCTATACATCCAGGGACAGCTATATATCCAGGGACAGCTATACACCCAGGGACAGCTATATATCCAGGGACAGCTACACATCCAGGGACAGTTATATATCCAGGGACAGCTATATATCCAGGGACAGCTATATATCCAGGGACAGCTGTATATCCAGGGACAGCTGTATATCCAGGGACAGCTATATATCCAGGGACAGCTGTACATCCAGGGACAGCTATATATCCAGGGACAGCTATATATCCAGGGACAGCTGTATATCCAGGGACAGCTATACATCCAGGGACAGCTACACATCCAGGGACAGCTACACATCCAGGGACAGCTACACATCCAGGGACAGCTATACATCCAGGGGCAGCTATATATCCAGGGACAGCTACACATCCAGGGACAGCTACACATCCAGGGACAGCTACACATCCAGGGACAGCTACACATCCAGGGACAGCTATACATCCAGGGGCAGCTACACATCCAGGGGCAGCTACACATCCAGGGGCAGCTACACATCCAGGGGCAGCTATATATCCAGGGACAGCTATATATCCAGGGACAGCTACACATCCAGGGACAGCTACACATCCAGGGACAGCTATACATCCAGGGACAGCTGTACATCCAGGGACAGCTGTACATCCAGGGACAGCTACATATCCAGGGACAGCTACACATCCAGGGACAGCTGTACATCCAGGGACAGCTACACATCCAGGGACAGCTACACATCCAGGGACGGCTACACATCCAGGGACGGCTATACATCCAGGGACAGCTATATATCCAGGGACAGCTATACATCCAGGGACAGCTATACATCCAGGGACAGCTATACATCCAGGGACAGCTGTATATCCAGGGACAGCTGTATATCCAGGGACAGCTATATATCCAGGGACAGCTACACATCCAGGGACAGCTGTACATCCAGGGACAGCTGTACATCCAGGGACAGCTATATATCCAGGGACAGCTATATAGCCAGGGACAGCTATATAGCCAGGGACAGCTGCAGATACAGGGACAGCTAAACATCCAGGGACAGCTATATATCCAGGGACAGCTATATATCCAGGGACAGCTACACATCCAGGGACAGCTATATATCCAGGGACAGCTATATATCCAGGGACAGCTACACATCCAGGGAAAGCTATATATCCAGGGACAGCTGTATATCCAGGGACAGCTATACATCCAGGGACAGCTATACATCCAGGGACAGCTATACATCCAGGGACAGCTATACATCCAGGGACAGCTACACATCCAGGGACAGCTACACATCCAGGGACAGCTACACATCCAGGGACAGCTACACATCCAGGGACAGCTATACATCCAGGGACAGCTATACATCCAGGGACAGCTACACATCCAGGGACAGCTGTATATCCAGGGACAGCTATATATCAAGGGACAGCTATACATCCAGGGGCAGCTACACATCCAGGGACAGCTATACATCCAGGGACAGCTATACATCCAGGGACAGCTATACATCCAGGGACAGCTGTATATCCAGGGACAGCTGTACATCCAGGGACAGCTATATATCCAGGGACAGCTATACATCCAGGGACAGCTATACATCCAGGGACAGCTATACATCCAGGGACAGCTATATATCCAGGGACAGCTGTACATCCAGGGACAGCTATATATCCAGGGACAGCTACACATCCAGGGACA
This sequence comes from Engystomops pustulosus, assembly GCF_040894005.1. Lineage (NCBI taxonomy): Eukaryota > Metazoa > Chordata > Amphibia > Anura > Leptodactylidae > Engystomops > Engystomops pustulosus. The sequence goes on from NC_092415.1 coordinate 214,170,461, forward strand.
GCTATATATCCAGGGACAGCTATACATCCAGGGACAGCTATACATCCAGGGACAGCTATATATCCAGGGACAGCTATACATCCAGGGACAGCTATATATCCAGGGACAGCTATACATCCAGGGACAGCTATACATCCAGGGACAGCTATACATCCAGGGACAGCTATATATCCAGGGACAGCTATACATCCAGGGACAGCTATATATCCAGGGACAGCTATATATCCAGGGACAGCTATACATCCAGGGACAGCTATACATCCAGGGACAGCTATACATCCAGGGACAGCTATACATCCAGGGACAGCTATATATCCAGGGACAGCTATACATCCAGGGACAGCTATACATCCAGGGACAGCTATACATCCAGGGACAGCTATATATCCAGGGACAGCTATACATCCAGGGACAGCTATACATCCAGGGACAGCTATACATCCAGGGACAGCTGTACATCCAGGGACAGCTGTACATCCAGGGACAGCTGTACATCCAGGGACAGCTGTACATCCAGGGACAGCTATACATCCAGGGACAGCTATATATCCAGGGACAGCTATATATCCAGGGACAGCTATACATCCAGGGACAGCTACATATCCAGGGACAGCTACACATCCAGGGGCAGCTATATATCCAGGGACAGCTATATATCCAGGGACAGCTACACATCCAGGGACAGCTGTATATCCAGGGACAGCTATATATCCAGGGACAGCTGTATATCCAGGGACAGCTATATATCCAGGGACAGCTGTACATCCAGGGACAGCTATATATCCAGGGACAGCTATATATCCAGGGACAGCTATATATCCAGGGACAGCTGTATATCCAGGGACAGCTATACATCCAGGGACAGCTATACATCCAGGGACAGCTGTATATCCAGGGACAGCTGTATATCCAGGGACAGCTATATATCCAGGGACAGCTGTATATCCAGGGACAGCTATATATCCAGGGACAGCTACACATCCAGGGACAGCTATATATCCAGGGACAGCTGTATATCCAGGGACAGTTATATATCCAGGGACAGCTGTATATCCAGGGACAGCTGTATATCCAGGGACAGCTGTATATCCAGGGACAGCTGTATATCCAGGGACAGCTATATATCCAGGGACAGCTGTACATCCAGGGACAGCTGTACATCCAGGGACAGCTGTATATCCAGGGACAGCTATACATCCAGGGACAGCTACATATCCAGGGACAGCTACACATCCAGGGGCAGCTATATATCCAGGGACAGCTATATATCCAGGGACAGCTACACATCCAGGGACAGCTGTATATCCAGGGACAGCTGTATATCCAGGGACAGCTATATATCCAGGGACAGCTGTACATCCAGGGACAGCTATATATCCAGGGACAGCTATATATCCAGGGACAGCTATATATCCAGGGACAGCTGTATATCCAGGGACAGCTATACATCCAGGGACAGCTATACATCCAGGGACAGCTATACATCCAGGGACAGCTATACATCCAGGGGCAGCTACACATCCAGGGGCAGCTACATATCCAGGGACAGCTATATATCCAGGGACAGCTGTATATCCAGGGACAGCTATATATCCAGGGACAGCTACACATCCAGGGACAGCTATATATCCAGGGACAGCTGTATATCCAGGGACAGTTATATATCCAGGGACAGCTGTATATCCAGGGACAGCTGTATATCCAGGGACAGCTGTATATCCAGGGACAGCTGTATATCCAGGGACAGCTATACATCCAGGGACAGCTGTATATCCAGGGACATATATACATCCAGGGACAGCTATATATCCAGGGACAGCTATATATCCAGGGACAGCTGTATATCCAGGGACAGCTATACATCCAGGGGCAGCTATATATCCAGGGACAGCTATATATCCAGGGACAGCTGTATATCCAGGGGCAGCTATATATCCAGGGGCAGCTATATATCCAGGGGCAGCTATATATCCAGGGGCAGCTGCCTCCTCCCCAGGTGGCTACACAACATACCGTACGGCCAGTTTAGGCGACTTAGAAGAAATTGTACAAAACTCAACAAATTTGAGGAAGAAGCCAATCCAGAAAAGAATGGCAGCACTGCGGTATTATCACTGCGGTATCATCATCGGCCTTACAGAGAGCCAGACACCTAGAAAGAGAAGACCTACCGAAAGAAGAAACCTCACCCCACAGATTTCACATAAAGACAATAGCAAATTCATTTTATCATTTCCAAACACTGGGACGTCCTGAAGATAAAACCCTCTATACACTGTTACCTAATAGACCCCCATAATATACACCAAGGCCCCTGATTTAGGCTTCCAGATCGCGCCCTCCATTAGAGAGAGAGTGAAGAAAGCACCAAACACAAGGCTAAACCTAAAGGCTTCCATAGATGCGGGGACTGTATAGGCTGCAAGAAAACCTCCTCCCCAGAAAAACCGCTCAAGTCTCATCATCAAACAATGAAGTAACACACGACATAAATGCCCTGTAACAGCAGTGGAGTCATCTACCTAATTACCTGTACATGCAGAGAACAATAGATCGCAAGTACAATAGGACCTCTAAAGGGGAGAAACATCAGAAAAGGTCTAGAGACGCACTCCCTTCCCAAACCTCCCAAACCGCCCACAATATGGACACCAGACACCTGAGATTATGTGCAATACAAGCGACTACGAGAGATTGGCGAGGGGCAACTATGCTGCAAAAATGTCCACAGCACAATCCAAACACAATCCTACCTCGGGGTCTCAGCGCTGAACTGGAGATCTTTGGTTTCTTATAACAGACGTTTCCACAATAGATGGAGGGCACCGAGACGCAATCCACGATGGTCAGGCTGCATACCCGCCTCGTGTGGCCTTACGGCCCCCCCACCTAATCCACGATGGTCAGGCTGCATACCCGCCTCGTGTGGCCTTACGGCCCCCCCACCTAAAACACGATGGTCAGGCTGCATACCCACCTCGTGCTGGCCTTACGGCCCCCCCACCTAATCCACGATGGTCAGGCTGCATACCCGCCTCGTGTGGCCTTACGGTCCCCCACCTAATCCACGATGGTCAGGCTGCATACCCGCCTCGTGTGGCCTTACGGCCCCCCACCTAATCCACGATGGTCAGGCTGCATACCCGCCTCGTGTGGCCTTACGGTCCCCCCACCTAAAACACGATGGTCAGGCTGCATACCCGCCTCGTGTGGCCTTACGGCCCCCCCACCTAAAACACGATGGTCAGGCTGCATACCCGCCTCTTGTGGCCTTACGGTCCCCCACCTAATCCACGATGGTCAGGCTGCATACCCGCCTCGTGTGGCCTTACGGTCCCCCCACCTAATCCACGATGCTCAGGCTGCATACCCGCCTCGTGTGGCCTTACGGTCCCCCCACCTAAAACACGATGGTCAGGCTGCATACCCGCCTCGTGTGGCCTTACGGTCCCCCACCTAATCCACGATGGTCAGGCTGCATACCCGCCTCGTGTGGCCTTACGGCCCCCCACCTAATCCACGATGGTCAGGCTGCATACCCGCCTCGTGTGGCCTTACGGTCCCCCCACCTAAAACACGATGGTCAGGCTGCATACCCGCCTCGTGTGGCCTTACGGCCCCCCCACCTAAAACACGATGGTCAGGCTGCATACCCGCCTCTTGTGGCCTTACGGTCCCCCACCTAATCCACGATGGTCAGGCTGCATACCCGCCTCGTGTGGCCTTACGGTCCCCCCACCTAATCCACGATGGTCAGGCTGCATACCCGCCTCGTGTGGCCTTACGGTCCCCCCACCTAAAACACGATGGTCAGGCTGCATACCCGCCTCGTGTGGCCTTACGGTCCCCCCACCTAAAACACGATGGTCAGGCTGCATACCCGCCTCGTGTGGCCTTACGGTCCCCCACCTAATCCACGATGGTCAGGCTGCATACCCGCCTCGTGTGGCCTTACGGCCCCCCCACCTAATCCACGATGGTCAGGCTGCATACCCGCCTCGTGTGGCCTTACGGTCCCCCCACCTAAAACACGATGGTCAGGCTGCATACCCGCCTCGTGTGGCCTTACGGTCCCCCACCTAATCCACGATGGTCAGGCTGCATACCCGCCTCGTGTGGCCTTACGGCCCCCCCACCTAAAACACGATGGTCAGGCTGCATACCCGCCTCGTGTGGCCTTACGGTCCCCCCACCTAATCCACGATGGTCAGGCTGCATACCCGCCTCGTGTGGCCTTACGGTCCCCCCACCTAATCCACGATGGTCAGGCTGCATACCCGCCTCGTGCTGGCCTTACGGTCCCCCACCTAATCCACGATGGTCAGGCTGCATACCCGCCTCGTGTGGCCTTACGGTCCCCCACCTAATCCACGATGGTCAGGCTGCATACCCGCCTCGTGCTGGCCTTACGGTCCCCCACCTAATCCACGATGCTCAGGCTGCATACCCGCCTCGTGTGGCCTTACGGTCCCCCACCTAATCCACGATGCTCAGGCTGCATACCCGCCTCATGTGGCCTTACGGTCCCCCACCTAATCCACGATGGTCAGGCTGCATACCCGCCTCGTGTGGCCTTACGGCCCCCCCACCTAATCCACGATGGTCAGGCTGCATACCCACCTCGTGTGGCCTTACGGTCCCCCCACCTAAAACACGATGGTCAGGCTGCATACCCGCCTCGTGCTGGCCTTACGGTCCCCCACCTAATCCACGATGCTCAGGCTGCATACCCGCCTCGTGTGGCCTTACGGTCCCCCACCTAATCCACGATGGTCAGGCTGCATACCCGCCTCGTGTGGCCTTACGGCCCCCCCACCTAATCCACGATGGTCAGGCTGCATACCCACCTCGTGTGGCCTTACGGTCCCCCCACCTAAAACACGATGGTCAGGCTGCATACCCGCCTCGTGTGGCCTTACGGTCCCCCACCTAATCCACGATGGTCAGGCTGCATACCCGCCTCGTGTGGCCTTACGGCCCCCCCACCTAAAACACGATGGTCAGGCTGCATACCCGCCTCGTGTGGCCTTACGGTCCCCCCACCTAATCCACGATGGTCAGGCTGCATACCCGCCTCGTGCTGGCCTTACGGTCCCCCACCTAATCCACGATGGTCAGGCTGCATACCCGCCTCGTGTGGCCTTACGGTCCCCCCACCTAAAACACGATGGTCAGGCTGCATACCCGCCTCGTGTGGCCTTACGGTCCCCCCACCTAATCCACGATGGTCAGGCTGCATACCCGCCTCGTGTGGCCTTACGGTCCCCCCACCTAATCCACGATGGTCAGGCTGCATACCCGCCTCGTGTGGCCTTACGGTCCCCCCACCTAAAACACGATGGTCAGGCTGCATACCCGCCTCGTGTGGCCTTACGGCCCCCCACCTAATCCACGATGGTCAGGCTGCATACCCGCCTCGTGCTGGCCTTACGGTCCCCCACCTAATCCACGATGGTCAGGCTGCATACCCGCCTCGTGTGGCCTTACGGTCCCCCCACCTAAAACACGATGGTCAGGCTGCATACCCGCCTCGTGTGGCCTTACGGTCCCCCCACCTAGAACACGATGGTCAGGCTGCATACCCGCCTCGTGTGGCCTTACGGTCCCCCACCTAAAACACGATGGTCAGGCTGCATACCCGCCTCGTGTGGCCTTACGGTCCCCCCACCTAAAATACGATGCTCAGGCTGCATACCCGCCTCGTGTGGCCTTACGGTCCCCCCACCTAATCCACGATGGTCAGGCTGCATACCCGCCTCGTGTGGCCTTACGGTCCCCCCACCTAATCCACGATGGTCAGGCTGCATACCCACCTCGTGCTGGCCTTACGGTCCCCCACCTAATCCACGATGGTCAGGCTGCATACCCGCCTCGTGTGGCCTTACGGTCCCCCCACCTAAAACACGATGGTCAGGCTGCATACCCGCCTCGTGTGGCCTTACGGCCCCCCCACCTAAAACACGATGGTCAGGCTGCATACCCGCCTCGTGTGGCCTTACGGTCCCCCCACCTAATCCACGATGCTCAGGCTGCATACCCGCCTCGTGTGGCCTTACGGTCCCCCCACCTAATCCACGATGGTCAGGCTGCATACCCGCCTCGTGTGGCCTTACGGTCCCCCCACCTAATCCACGATGGTCAGGCTGCATACCCGCCTCGTGTGGCCTTACGGCCCCCCCACCTAAAACACGATGGTCAGGCTGCATACCCGCCTCGTGTGGCCTTACGGTCCCCCCACCTAAAACACGATGGTCAGGCTGCATACCCGCCTCGTGTGGCCTTACGGCCCCCCCACCTAAAACACGATGGTCAGGCTGCATACCCGCCTCGTGTGGCCTTACGGTCCCCCACCTAATCCACGATGGTCAGGCTGCATACCCGCCTCGTGTGGCCTTACGGTCCCCCACCTAATCCACGATGGTCAGGCTGCATACCCGCCTCGTGTGGCCTTACGGTCCCCCCACCTAATCCACGATGGTCAGGCTGCATACCCGCCTCGTGTGGCCTTACGGTGCCCCCACCTAAAACACGATGGTCAGGCTGTATACCCGCCTCGTGTGGCCTTACGGTCCCCCACCTAATCCACGATGGTCAGGCTGCATACCCGCCTCGTGTGGCCTTACGGTCCCCCCACCTAATCCACGATGGTCAGGCTGCATACCCACCTCGTGCTGGCCTTACGGTCCCCCACCTAATCCACGATGCTCAGGCTGCATACCCGCCTCGTGTGGCCTTACGGTCCCCCCACCTAATCCACGATGGTCAGGCTGCATACCCGCCTCGTGCTGGCCTTACGGTCCCCCACCTAATCCACGATGGTCAGGCTGCATACCCGCCTCGTGTGGCCTTACGGTCCCCCCACCTAAAACACGATGGTCAGGCTGCATACCCGCCTCGTGCTGGCCTTACGGTCCCCCACCTAATCCACGATGCTCAGGCTGCATACCCGCCTCGTGTGGCCTTACGGTCCCCCACCTAATCCACGATGGTCAGGCTGCATACCCGCCTCGTGTGGCCTTACGGCCCCCCCACCTAATCCACGATGGTCAGGCTGCATACCCACCTCGTGTGGCCTTACGGTCCCCCCACCTAAAACACGATGGTCAGGCTGCATACCCGCCTCGTGTGGCCTTACGGTCCCCCACCTAATCCACGATGCTCAGGCTGCATACCCGCCTCGTGTGGCCTTACGGTCCCCCACCTAATCCACGATGGTCAGGCTGCATACCCGCCTCGTGTGGCCTTACGGTCCCCCACCTAATCCACGATGGTCAGGCTGCATACCCACCTCGTGCTGGCCTTACGGTCCCCCACCTAATCCACGATGCTCAGGCTGCATACCCGCCTCGTGTGGCCTTACGGTCCCCCCACCTAATCCACGATGGTCAGGCTGCATACCCGCCTCGTGCTGGCCTTACGGTCCCCCACCTAATCCACGATGGTCAGGCTGCATACCCGCCTCGTGTGGCCTTACGGTCCCCCCACCTAAAACACGATGGTCAGGCTGCATACCCGCCTCGTGCTGGCCTTACGGTCCCCCACCTAATCCACGATGCTCAGGCTGCATACCCGCCTCGTGTGGCCTTACGGTCCCCCACCTAATCCACGATGGTCAGGCTGCATACCCGCCTCGTGTGGCCTTACGGCCCCCCCACCTAATCCACGATGGTCAGGCTGCATACCCACCTCGTGTGGCCTTACGGTCCCCCCACCTAAAACACGATGGTCAGGCTGCATACCCGCCTCGTGTGGCCTTACGGTCCCCCCACCTAATCCACGATGGTCAGGCTGCATACCCGCCTCGTGTGGCCTTACGGTCCCCCACCTAATCCACGATGGTCAGGCTGCATACCCGCCTCGTGTGGCCTTACGGTCCCCCCACCTGAAACACATCTTGGACCCGAACCTCGAGGCTTTCTATGTTTAGGTGAAATAAAGAAATATACAAACCAGTCATCTAATTACTACAATAACTTCTACTTCTACGATCACACATGTTTCTGTAAATGATCCACACTGTATACCTTGTACCAATATGGACTCATCTACACAAATGGAACATCGTTATAGCAGATTTTTTAAACAATATTGTATGAATTCCATTGTGAACACACGATATATATCGGTCTCCTCAGCTCATTAAGTGTCACTGTTTAAAGTTAGCTTCAAATACATTGTTTACACTTGTTTACACTTGTTTACGTAGATTACCAAGTGTCCTGTTATCTTATATTGTCTCCAAAACAAACATCTCAGCGTCCAAGAGAACATGAATATTCGCTGCACAATATAATTCACATAACAATTCTTTCTGACAGAGAGGTCACTAAAATCCGGTCCACAGTTTCCAGCCAAACAAACATTTTCCAGACTAAGGTGTCCGGGTCAGGTTTCCTAAAACGCCCTGAACACTTTTATATAAAGAGGAAGAGACAAGGAGGTCCATAAAGGCGACTGAGGAAAGAGCTGTTTGCTGTGAGACGCGTCTAGCCACAGTCACAGCTATAAATCATAGGATCGGGACCCATCTGACAACCAATCACAAGAAAGCACCAAGAACTCGAAACGCAAGAGATTTATAGCAGAACGTTCCGTGCTGTAAACTCCATTGCTTGGGGTGGACGCCCCCCGCTGTGTGCAGCGATCATCCACCTGATGCAAGACGACTGACCGGGACTGCAAAAGGAGAAGACGGAGCTAAAGCTTTGCTGCTGGACCCAGGACTCGCGCCAGAATACCTACCTTGGAGCGCCATTGCGCAGCACACGCGGCGGTGGAGACTCAGTGCACCCAGCCCACACGGCCTTCCATCACTCTCCATTACCAAGAAACTCTGTCTAATATGAAAACCAGAAGCGTCTAACCGCGAGTGTATGACTGCAGCCATGTAAGATTACCGGCCATCTATACCGGGCCGAGCCGATGTGTAGCCGTACACTGCAGATATAGGGCCCCCCGGATACCTACCTCTCATACGGCATCCGAACTCTCAACCCCTCAGAGATATCACCTTTTCCTCTCTATTTTGCAACGTTTAGTACATTTTTGACATCTCTAAAGCGCTTTATATATATATTTTATTTTTTTCAGCTAGTTGTTTTTTTGTTACAAAGTCTGTAGGTCTGATCTTTATATCTGTAGGTTTTTGGATGTATAATTAAATATTAATTTATTTAAGAAATCCGGACCCTTCCTTATTAGTGCCCGCCCACACTTATACTTTATGCAATTTGTTTTTTGTCTCCGTCTCCGACTGTCTGTCTCCGTCTCCGACTGTCCGTCTCCGTCTCCGACTGTCCGTCTCCGTCTCCGACTGTCCGTCTCCGTCTCCGACTGTCCGTCTCCGTCTCCGACTGTCCGTCTCCGTCTCCGACTGTCCGTCTCCGTCTCCGACTGTCCGTCTCCGACTGTCCGTCTCCGTCTCCGACTGTCTGTCTCCGTCTCTGTCTCCGACTGTCTGTCTCCGTCTCTGTCTCCGACTGTCTGTCTCTGTCTCTGTCTCCGACTGTCTGTCTCTGTCTCTGTCTCCGACTGTCTGTCTCTGTCTCTGTCTCCGACTGTCTGTCTCTGTCTCCGACTGTCTGTCTCTGTCTCTGTCTCCGACTGTCTGTCTCTGTCTCTGTCTCCGACTGTCTGTCTCTGTCTCTGTCTCTAACTGTCACTTTGTCTCTGGGGGGCATTTATCAGAAGTGTCAGAGTAGAACTGTTCTAGTCGCCGATGACAACCAATCAGGGCACAGGTTTCATTTTCTAGCAGCAGTTTATAAAATTACAGCTGATATATTTGGTCTTCATCGGGCCTATGGATCCGACTGTCCAATGTATTATCATAGTCTGTTCTGTCCTGGTACCGGGTCCATGTGTTATCACAGTCTGTTCTGTCCTGGTACCGGGTCCATGTATTATCACAGTCTGTTCTGTCCTGGTACCGGGTCCATGTATTATCATAGTCTGTTCTGTCCCCTGGTACCGGGTCCATGTATTATCACAGTCTGTTCTGTCCTCTGGTACCGGGTCCATGTATTATCACAGTCTGTTCTGTCCTGGTACCGGGTCCATGTGTTATCACAGTCTGTTCTGTTCCCATGTACCGGGTCCATGTGTTATCACAGTCTGTTCTGTCCTCTGGTACCGGGTCCATGTATTATCATAGTCTGTTCTGTCCTCTGGTACCGGGTCCATGTATTATCACAGTCTGTTCTGTCCCCTGGTACCGGGTCCATGTATTATCAGTCTGTTCTGTCCTCTGGTACCGGGTCCATGTATTATCAGTCTGTTCTGTCCTCTGGTACCGGGTCCATGTATTATCACAGTCTGTTCTGTCCTCTGGTACCGGGTCCATGTATTATCACAGTCTGTTCTGTCCTCTGGTACCGGGTCCATGTATTATCACAGTCTGTTCTGTCCTCTGGTACCGGGTCCATGTATTATCAGTCTGTTCTGTCCTGGTACCGGGTCCATGTATTATCACAGTCTGTTCTGTCCTCTGGTACCGGGTCCATGTATTATCACAGTCTGTTCTGTCCTCTGGTACCGGGTCCATGTATTATCACAGTCTGTTCTGTCCTCTGGTACCGGGTCCATGTATTATCACAGTCTGTTCTGTCCTCTGGTACCGGGTCCATGTATTATCACAGTCTGTTCTGTCCTCTGGTACCGGGTCCATGTATTATCACAGTCTGTTCTGTCCTCTGGTACCGGGTCCATGTATTATCACAGTCTGTTCTGTCCTCTGGTACCGGGTCCATGTATTATCACAGTCTGTTCTGTCCTCTGGTACCGGGTCCATGTATTATCACAGTCTGTTCTGTCCTCTGGTACCGGGTCCATGTATTATCACAGTCTGTTCTGTTCCCATTCATCTGTTGTGAGTAGGGAGAGATGTTTGGGGATTTCATGGATGAAGGTCCTGAGTATACGATCTGGTGTTTGGTTCGGTGGCCTTGGGCCCCATAGAAGGCTTGGGCCCCATAGAAGGCTTGGGCCCCATAGCAGGCTTGGGCCCCATAGCAGGCTTGGGCCCCGGGCTACCACCACTATTCCCACCTGTTTGATCTCCTGAAGTGAATGACTGTGACACTTTGTTATTATTCTTCTGTATGTGTTGGGGGTAACACGCGCCGTTGCTCTCCTCAGGGGCTCTTGGAGCGGGGGGGCGCATGTGTCGGCCCCTCGGAGTGTGGCTGCCACTTCATCTCCCAGTCTGAGGTGACCTACCTGAGCCCGGGGCAGACTCTTCACGATGGGTGCAGGGAATGGTGAGTCCATGGCCAGATATGGTAATAATAAATGGCGGCATGTCATGTGACCGGTAATCTTTGTGTTTTATAGCACCTGCCAGCAGGGGGAGCTGAGGTGTCACCGGAATAACTGCCAAGGTAAGTCCTTTCCTGACAACAGGTAGGCACCAGGTCCAGGGTCCTAAATCCTCCAAGACGATTCAGTATAACACAACACCTGGCAGTAACCCAATGTGGACCACCCAATGTTTATTTGTAGGACCGCCCCCAGACATGGTTGGGTGGGCACACGGATCCGGTGGCAGGATCGCCCAAGGCTTGTGATAGGATTTTCCTGCAATGTATTTGAGTGGTTGTAGAGTCTTCAGGGTCCTGTCGTCTGCAGATGGAGCGGTCCTCAGCGAGTGGTCCGAATGGTCCGAGTGCAGCCCCTGCCTCCCAGAACCGAACAACCACACTGGACTCTTCTACTCGCTCCAGCAGAGGCATCGCCTGTGTCTCAATGTGCGCACCGGGTTCCTGTGGAGCGGAGATGCTCCGGAATGTTCTGGGGAGATGACACAGGAGAGACTGTGCCCCGATAAAGACGTCTGTAGTGGTATGCACCCCAAAATCCCCCGACCTACAGACAGGAGCCCCACATGTCCTCAGTAACACCTGTCCCTCCACCATAGATCTGTGTGTCTGGACTCCATGGGGGGAGTGGAGCCCCTGCCGGGAGCCCTGCAGTGGTGGCTTTCGCTCAAGATGGCGCAACGTCCACCACCCGGTAGACATCAAACTATGCCGGGGACCCAGGTACCAGTCCGAGAGCTGCAACACCGCGGCCTGCCCAGGTATGTACTGTGGGGTGTAGAGACTGACACTACAGCAGCCCCCTCGGTGCTGCTCCTGGGGGATGCCCCCTCGGCGCCGCTCTCTCTGCGCTGCTCCTGCGGGATGCCCCTTACTGATGTACATGTGTGTATCCTACTGCAGGAGAGAATTGTGAGGACCGCGGTAAAGCTTTCAAGAATTCATGCGCCAATCAGTGTCCACGCGCCTGTGCTGACCTCTGGGGTCATGTGGAGTGTCTGCAGGGGCAGTGCCGCACAGGTAGGTGGCAGGACACTGATATCTGAGGTCTCTGTGTGTGTGGACCCGTCTTCTGTGATCTCATCTTGTGTGTGTCAGGCTGTCGCTGCCCGGATGGATGGCTCCTGCAGGATAAAAAGTGTGTACCCATCACTGACTGTCGCTGCGGAGCGCCCACATCTAACGGCACAGCGGAGTACGAGCCCGGGGACACGCTGCATATCGGCTGTAATAACTGGTAAGTGGCCACTGGTGTAAGGTAGGTGCTCCAGGAGGGACCTCCACATCTCCATTCCTCCCTGTCCTCTCTCCTCAGCACCTGTGTGAATGGGACCTTCTCTTGCACGGACTTGATGTGTCCTGTGTATGGACCGTGGTCTGATTGGAGCGGCTGCTCTGTGACATGTGGTGGTGGCCACAGGTGGAGAAGTCGCACCTGTACAGAACGAGATCCCGGCACTTGTGGCAGCGAGACCCGTGAGATGGAGGAATGTAACACCTTCACGTGTCCAGGTAATCCTCTCCGGACTGGATGTTCTGGTGTCTCCTGATCCATCTGTCCCGTTGCTGCACTAGGGGAACTAATGATATAAATCATCCCAAATGCCCTGAGAGATGGGGGCAGGACAAGTCCCCGTCATGGTCCTCCTTCAGCTGGTATTCCCCTTATAATCAGGAGGTTCTGCTTCCTCTGATCTCCTTGTTGGCTCCGCTCTGGTGAGTGACACAGACCCGCTGATAGTCTGCAATGCCTCCGTGTATGTGGGGCAGGACAGGACCCCATGGCAGTCCCCTGACTTCCACATTAGGACATTTCTTGCTTTGTATATTGCGCAGTCTTCACTCTGACTTCTCTATAACGTGGTCTTTCCTCCAGTGGACTGCAGAGTCAGTGACTGGTCGGAGTGGAGTGAGTGCAGCGCCAGCTGTGGTGGAGGGACATCCCAGAGGAATCGGACGGTGCTGGTAGCTGGAGATCCTGGCGGAAAACCGTGCCCTGCCCCCATGATCCTCCACCGCATCTGTAACTCCCAAAACTGCACAACAGGTACCAGGACCCACATGATGGAGAGCCCCGACAAATGGTGCACAGGCCACAAGGAGCAGGGCTGGAGTGTGGGGTGCAGTGTTGGGTTCATAGTTGGAGTGTAGGGCTGCAGCTTTGGGCGCAGGGCTGGGGTTAGTTGTTTGGGAAGTGTAGGGGGCGCAGGGTTGGGGAGTGTAGGGGGCGCAGGGTTGGGGAGTGTAGGGGGCGCAGGGCTGGGGAGAGTTGTTTGGAAAGGGCGCAGGGCTGGGGAGTAGGGGGCGCAGGGCTGGGGAGTAGGGGGCGCAGGGCTGGGGAGTAGGGGGCGCAGGGCTGGGGAGTGTTTGGGAAGGGCGCAGGGCTGGGGAGTGTTGTTTGGGAAGGGCGCAGGGCTGGGGAGTGTTGTTTGGGAAGGGTGCAGGGCTGGGGAGTAGGGGGCGCAGGGCTGGGGAGTAGGGGGCGCAGGGCTGGGGAGTAGGGGGCGCAGGGCTGGGGAGTAGGGGGCACAGGGCTGGGGAGTAGGGAGCGCAGGGCTGGGGAGTGTTGTTTGGGAAGGGCGCAGGGCTGGGGAGTGTTGTTTGGGAAGGGCGCAGGGCTGGGGAGTGTTGTTTGGGAAGGGCGCAGGGCTGGGGAGTAGGGGGCGCAGGGCTGGGGAGTAGGGGGCACAGGGCTGGGGAGTAGGGAGCGCAGGGCTGGGGAGTGTTGTTTGGGAAGGGCGCAGGGCTGGGGAGTGTTGTTTGGGAAGGGCGCAGGGCTGGGGAGTGTTGTTTGGGAAGGGCGCAGGGCTGGGGAGTAGGGGGCGCAGGGCTGGGGAGTAGGGGGCGCAGGGCTGGGGAGTGTTGTTTGGGAAGGGCGCAGGGCTGGGGAGTAGGGGGCGCAGGGCTGGGGAGTAGGGGGCGCAGGGCTGGGGAGTGTTGTTTGGGAAGGGCGCAGGGCTGGGGAGTAGGGGGCGCAGGGCTGGGGAGTAGGGGGCGCAGGGCTGGGGAGTGTTGTTTGGGAAGGGCGCAGGGCTGGGGAGTAGGGGGCGCAGGGCTGGGGAGTAGGGGGCGCAGGGCTGGGGAGTAGGGAGCGCAGGGCTGGGGAGTGTTGTTTGGGAAGGGCGCAGGGCTGGGGAGTGTTGTTTGGGAAGGGCGCAGGGCTGGGGAGTAGGGGGCGCAGGGCTGGGGAGTGTTGTTTGGGAAGGGCGCAGGGCTGGGGAGTAGGGGGCGCAGGGCTGGGGAGTAGGGGGCGCAGGGCTGGGGAGTGTTGTTTGGGAAGGGCGCAGGGCTGGGGAGTAGGGGGCGCAGGGCTGGGGAGTAGGGGGCGCAGGGCTGGGGAGTAGGGAGCGCAGGGCTGGGGAGTGTTGTTTGGGAAGGGCGCAGGGCTGGGGAGTGTTGTTTGGGAAGGGCGCAGGGCTGGGGAGTGTTGTTTGGGAAGGGCGCAGAGCTGGGGTTAGAGTTGTTTGGGAAGGGCACTGGGTCGGAGCGCAGGGAGCACTGCGGGATCTCTTGGGCTCGGTCTTGATTCCCTTTTCTCCCTGCAGTTTGTCCTGGGGATCAGGTGTTCAGCACCTGCGCTGGTTCCTGCCCCCGGACCTGTGCTGACCTCCGACCCGAGACATTGTGTGTCACTGAGACCTGTGAACCCGGCTGCTCCTGCCCCCCAGGAAAGGTAAGTGCTTGTGGGGGTCCATGAGATGTAGATGAGCCTAAGGTAATGTGAGAATGTGCTGAGCTTTGTAGTTCTCCTCTAGGTCCTGCAGGGTGAGCGCTGTGTGGCCCCGGTGCAGTGCCCCTGTGTTGCCCCCCTAGGGTCCGGGCTCCTCTGGATGGAAAACCTCACTATGGAGGAAAGAACAAGGGAATACCCGGCGGGCACCACCATATACCATCAGTGTAATAACTGGTAAGAGGTGGGGTAAGAGGCGGGGCAGTGGGGCAAGAGGCGGGGCAGGTGAGAGGAGGGGCGAGGCTAGAAGGTAGTGGGGCAGGAAGGATTACAGGAGGAGCGAGACAAGGGGCGAAGCATTAGAGTTGAGGGCAGGTGGGAGGAGGGGCGGGACAGGTGGGAGGAGGGGCGGGGCAGGTGGGAGGAGAGGCGGGGTAGAAGGTAGTGGGGCAGGAAGGATTACAGGAGGAGCGAGACAAGGGGTGAAGCGTCAGGGTTGAGGGCAGGTGATGGGAGGGGTGAGGTAGAAGGTAGTGGGGCAGGAAGGATTACAGGAGGAGCGAGACAAGGGGTAAAGGGTCAGGGTTGAGGGCAGGTGGGAGGAGGGGCAGGGCAGGTGGGAGGAGGGGCGGGGCAGGTGGGAGGAGAGGCGGGGTAGAAGGTAGTGGGGCAGGAAGGATTACAGGAGGAGCGAGACAAGGGGTGAAGAGTCAGGGTTGAGGGCAGGTGGGAGGAGGGGCGGGGCAGGTGGGAGGAGGGGCGGGGTAGAAGGTAGTGGGGCAGGAAGGATTACAGGAGGAGCGAGACAAGGGGTGAAGGGTCAGGGTTGAGGGCAGGTGATGGGAGAGGTCATGGGCAGGTACATGGAGCGCCCCATTCTCAGCCCTTTACCCTCCCTCCCGCAGCTCCTGCCACATGGGAAGCTTCGTCTGTTCCTCTGAGCGCTGTGATGGTGAGATTGGGGGGCACAGCCGGGGTTGGGGTCTCTGTTGGGGGCAGTTGATGACTGTGTGTCTGTCCTGCAGTGGACTGTGAGTGGTCGCAGTGGTCGGCCTGGTCTTCATGTTCTGTCTCCTGTGGCTCTGGAGTCCAAACCGCACAGCGACAGCAAATACGCCTGCGAATGTACAACGGAGAGGAATGTGCAGGGTCAGCGACCCGACAGAGGACGTGTGACCTCCCCGACTGCGGTAAGTGGCCCCAAACTACTGAGAAACCTGCTAAGCCGAACACCATAATATGCCCGAGACGCTGCACGCCCGAGACGCTGCGCTCACTGCACGCCCGAGACGCTGCACGCCCGAGACGCTGCGCTCACTGCACGCCCGAGACGCTGCACGCCCGAGACGCTGCGCTCACTGCACACCCGAGACGCTGCACGCCCGAGACGCTGTGCTCACTGCACACCCGAGATGCTGCGCTCACTGCACACCCGAGACGCTGCGCTCACTGCACACCCGAGACACTGCACGCCCGAGACGCTGCGCTCACTGCACGCCCGAGACGCTGCGCTCACTGCACGCCCGAGACGCTGCGCTCACTGCACGCCCGAGACGCTGCGCTCACTGCACGCCCGAGACGCTGCGCTCACTGCACGCCCGAGACGCTGCACTCACTGCACGCCCGTTACTCTGCATTTTGTGTAGACTGCCCTTCTGGTGAGATCTGGAGACGGCCGGTTCCTGGTGGAGACTTCTGTGAGCGGACGTGTCGGGAGGTCTATGAGGAGGGGGGCAGCACCTGCACTGTGGGGGCTCCTGGAGGCTGCACATGTGAGGCAGGGAGGTACCGCAGCAGCAGTGGTAGGTGTGTCACTGCGGAGCACTGCGACTGTCAGCATGGAGGGCGGATCTACCAGGTAAGTGACCCCCGGATCCCACCTGAGCTGTAGGGACTGGAGGATTGAGAAGACGCTGATACATTGTAATCTCTGCAGCCGGGGGCCGATTGGGAGGACGGGTGTCACCTCTGCCGCTGCGTGACCGGGAGAGGAGTCTGCGCCGCACAGTGCCCCCCCCTGCACTGCACAGAGGTGAGGCACCACACGGGGTATTATACCTCACTGATACCGGGACATGATGGGAGTATTATACCTCACTGATACTGGGGTATGGGGGAGTATTATACCTCACTGATACTGGGGTATGGGGGAGTATTATACCTCACTGATACTGGGGCATGATGGGAGTATTATACCTCACTGATACTGGGGACATGATGGGGGTATTATACCTCACTGATACTGGGGCATGATGGGGGTATTATACCTCACTGATACTGGGGCATGATGGGAGTATTATACCTCACTGATACCGGGACATGATGGGAGTATTATACCTCACTGATACTGGGGACATGATGGGAGTATTATACCTCACTGATACTGGGGCATGATGGGGGTATTATACCTCACTGATACTGGGGTATGGGGGAGTATTATACCTCACTGATACCGGGGCATGATGGGAGTATTATACCTCACTGATACTGGGGCATGATGGGAGTATTATACCTCACTGATACTGGGGACATGATGGGAGTATTATACCTCACTGATACTGGGGCATGATGGGGGTATTATACCTCACTGATACTGAGGACATGATGGGAGTATTATACCTCACTGATACTGGGGCATGATGGGAGTATTATACCTCACTGATACTGGGGTATGGGGGAGTATTATACCTCACTGATACTGGGGTATGCGGGAGTATTATACCTCACTGATACTGGGGCATGATGGGAGTATTATACCTCACTGATACTGGGGACATGATGGGGGTATTATACCTCACTGATACTGGGGCATGATGGGGGTATTATACCTCACTGATACTGAGGACATGATGGGAGTATTATACCTCACTGATACTGGGGCATGATGGGAGTATTATACCTCACTGATACTGGGGTATGGGGGAGTATTAT
Organism: Engystomops pustulosus; assembly: GCF_040894005.1. Lineage (NCBI taxonomy): Eukaryota > Metazoa > Chordata > Amphibia > Anura > Leptodactylidae > Engystomops > Engystomops pustulosus. The sequence goes on from NC_092415.1 coordinate 214,188,377, forward strand.
ACCTCACTGATACTGGGGACATGATGGGAGTATTATACCTCACTGATACTGGGGCATGATGGGAGTATTATACCTCACTGATACTGGGGTATGGGGGAGTATTATACCTCACTGATACTGGGGACATGATGGGAGTATTATACCTCACTGATACTGGGGACATGATGGGAGTATTATACCTCACTGATACCGGGGACATGATGGGAGTATTATACCTCACTGATACTGGGGACATGATGGGAGTATTATACCTCACTGATACTGGGGACATGATGGGAGTATTATACCTCACTGATACTGGGGACATGATGGGAGTATTATACCTCACTGATACCGGGACATGATGGGAGTATTATACCTCACTGATACTGAGGACATGATGGGAGTATTATACCTCACTGATACTGGGGCATGATGGGAGCATTATACCTCACTGATACTGGGGGCATGATGGGAGTATTATACCTCACTGATACTGGGGCATGATGGGAGTATTATACCTCACTGATACTGGGGTATGATGGGAGTATTATACCTCACTGATACTGGGGTATGGGGGAGTATTATACCTCACTGATACCGGGGACATGATGGGAGTATTATACCTCACTGATACTGGGGCATGATGGGGGTATTATACCTCACTGATACTGGGGCATGATGGGGGTATTATACCTCACTGATACCGGGGCATGATGGGAGTATTATACCTCACTGATACTGGGGCATGATGGGAGTATTATACCTCACTGATACTGGGGACATGATGGGAGTATTATACCTCACTGATACCGGGACATGATGGGAGTATTATACCTCACTGATACTGGGGCATGATGGGAGTATTATACCTCACTGATACTGGGGCATGATGGGAGTATTATACCTCACTGATACTGGGGCATGATGGGAGTATTATACCTCACTGATACTGGGGCATGGGGGAGTATTATACCTCACTGATACTGGGACATGATGGGAGTATTATACCTCACTGATACTGGGGTATGATGGGAGTATTATACCTCACTGATACTGGGGTATGATGGGAGTATTATACCTCACTGATACTGGGGCATGGGGGAGTATTATACCTCACTGATACTGGGACATGATGGGAGTATTATACCTCACTGATACTGGGGCATGATGGGAGTATTATACCTCACTGATACTGGGGCATGATGGGAGTATTATACCTCACTGATACTGGGGCATGATGGGAGTATTATACCTCACTGATACTGGGGACATGATGGGAGTATTATACCTCACTGATACTGGGGCATGGGGGAGTATTATACCTCACTGATACTGGGGCATGATGGGAGTATTATACCTCACTGATACTGGGGACATGATGGGAGTATTATACCTCACTGATACTGGGGACATGATGGGAGTATTATACCTCACTGATACTGGGGCATGATGGGAGTATTATACCTCACTGATACTGGGGCATGATGGGAGTATTATACCTCACTGATACTGGGGTATGGGGGAGTATTATACCTCACTGATACCGGGACATGATGGGAGTATTATACCTCACTGATACCGGGGGCATGGGGGAGTATTATACCTCACTGATACCGGGGCATGATGGGAGTATTATACCTCACTGATACTGGGGGTATGGGGGAGTATTATACCTCACTGATACTGGGGTATGATGGGAGTATTATACCTCACTGATACTGGGGTATGGGGGAGTATTATACCTCACTGATACTGGGGACATGATGGGAGTATTATACCTCACTGATACCGGGGGCATGATGGGAGTATTATACCTCACTGATACCGGGGCATGATGGGAGTATTATACCTCACTGATACCGGGACATGATGGGAGTATTATACCTCACTGATACCGGGGGCATGGGGGAGTATTATACCTCACTGATACTGGGGCATGATGGGAGTATTATACCTCACTGATACTGGGGACATGATGGGGGTATTATACCTCACTGATACTGGGGACATGATGGGAGTATTATACCTCACTGATACTGGGGCATGATGGGAGTATTATACCTCACTGATACTGGGGCATGGGGGAGTATTATACCTCACTGATACTGGGGCATGATGGGAGTATTATACCTCACTGATACTGGGGGTATGGGGGAGTATTATACCTCATTGATACTGGGGACATGATGGGAGTATTATACCTCACTGATACTGGGGCATGGGGGAGTATTATACCTCACTGATACTGGGGACATGATGGGAGTATTATACCTCACTGATACTGGGGGTATGGGGGAGTATTATACCTCACTGATACCGGGGCATGATGGGAGTATTATACCTCACTGATACCGGGGCATGATGGGAGTATTATACCTCACTGATACTGGGGCATGATGGGAGTATTATACCTCACTGATACTGGGGACATGATGGGAGTATTATACCTCACTGATACTGGGGCATGATGGGAGTATTATACCTCACTGATACTGGGGTATGATGGGAGTATTATACCTCACTGATACTGGGGACATGATGGGAGTATTATACCTCACTGATACTGGGGGAGTATTATACCTCACTGATACTGGGGACATGATGGGAGTATTATACCTCACTGATACCGGGGCATGATGGGAGTATTATACCTCACTGATACTGGGGGTATGGGGGAGTATTATACCTCACTGATACTGGGGTATGGGGGAGTATTATACCTCACTGATACCGGGACATGATGGGAGTATTATACCTCACTGATACTGGGGACATGATGGGAGTATTATACCTCACTGATACTGGGGCATGATGGGAGTATTATACCTCACTGATACCGGGGCATGGGGGAGTATTATACCTCACTGATACCGGGACATGATGGGAGTATTATACCTCACTGATACCGGGGCATGATGGGAGTATTATACCTCACTGATACCGGGGCATGATGGGAGTATTATACCTCATTGATACTGGGGCATGATGGGAGTATTATACCTCACTGATACTGGGGACATGATGGGAGTATTATACCTCACTGATACTGGGGCATGATGGGAGTATTATACCTCACTGATACTGGGACATGATGGGAGTATTATACCTCACTGATACTGGGGACATGATGGGAGTATTATACCTCACTGATACTGGGGACATGATGGGAGTATTATACCTCACTGATACTGGGGCATGATGGGTGTATTATACCTCACTGATACTGGGGAATGGGGGAGTATTATACCTCACTGATACCGGGGTATGATGGGAGTATTATACCTCACTGATACCGGGGACATGATGGGAGTATTATACCTCACTGATACTGGGGACATGATGGGAGTATTATACCTCACTGATACTGGGACATGATGGGAGTATTATACCTCACTGATACTGGGGCATGATGGGAGTATTATACCTCACTGATACTGGGGCATGATGGGAGTATTATACCTCACTGATACTGGGGCATGATGGGAGTATTATACCTCACTTATACTGGGGCATGATGGGAGTATTATACCTCACTGATACCGGGGCATGATGGGAGTATTATACCTCACTGATACTGGGGACATGGGGGAGTATTATACCTCACTGATACTGGGGCATGATGGGAGTATTATACCTCACTGATACTGGGGTATGGGGGAGTATTATACCTCACTGATACTGGGGTATGATGGGAGTATTATACCTCACTGATACTGGGGTATGATGGGAGTATTATACCTCACTGATACTGGGGTATGGGGGAGTATTATACCTCACTGATACTGGGGTATGATGGGAGTATTATACCTCACTGATACTGGGGCATGATGGGAGTATTATACCTCACTGATACTGGGGCATGATGGGAGTATTATACCTCACTGATACTGGGGACATGGGGGAGTATTATACCTCACTGATACTGGGGTATGATGGGAGTATTATACCTCACTGATACTGGGGTATGATGGGAGTATTATACCTCACTGATACTGGGGACATGGGGGAGTATTATACCTCACTGATACTGGGGTATGATGGGAGTATTATACCTCACTGATACTGGGGTATGATGGGAGTATTATACCTCACTGATACTGGGGCATGATGGGAGTATTATACCTCACTGATACTGGGGACATGGGGGAGTATTATACCTCACTGATACTGGGGTATGATGGGAGTATTATACCTCACTGATACTGGGGTATGATGGGAGTATTATACCTCACTGATACTGGGGACATGATGGGGGTATTATACCTCACTGATACTGGGGACATGATGGGAGTATTATACCTCACTGATACTGGGGGAGTATTATACCTCACTGATACCGGGGCATGATGGGAGTATTATACCTCACTGATACTGGGACATGATGGGAGTATTATACCTCACTGATACTGGGGCATGATGGGAGTATTATACCTCACTGATACTGGGGCATGATGGGAGTATTATACCTCACTGATACTGGGGCATGATGGGAGTATTATACCTCACTGATACTGGGGCATGATGGGAGTATTATACCTCACTGATACTGGGGGCATGGGGGAGTATTATACCTCACTGATACCGGGGCATGATGGGAGTATTATACCTCACTGATACCGGGACATGATGGGAGTATTATACCTCACTGATACTGGGGACATGATGGGAGTATTATACCTCACTGATACTGGGGACATGATGGGAGTATTATACCTCACTGATACTGGGGCATGATGGGAGTATTATACCTCACTGATACCGGGGCATGATGGGAGTATTATACCTCACTGATACTGGGACATGATGGGAGTATTATACCTCACTGATACTGGGGGTATGGGGGAGTATTATACCTCACTGATACTGGGGACATGATGGGAGTATTATACCTCACTGATACCGGGGGCATGATGGGAGTATTATACCTCACTGATACTGGGACATGATGGGAGTATTATACCTCACTGATACTGGGGTATGATGGGAGTATTATACCTCACTGATACCGGGGAATGGGGGAGTATTATACCTCACTGATACTGGGGCATGATGGGAGTATTATACCTCACTGATACTGGGGTATGGGGGAGTATTATACCTCACTGATACTGGGGCATGATGGGAGTATTATACCTCACTGATACTGGGGCATGATGGGAGTATTATACCTCACTGATACTGGGGCATGGGGGAGTATTATACCTCACTGATACTGGGGAATGGGGGAGTATTATACCTCACTGATACTGGGGTATGATGGGGGTATTATACCTCACTGATACTGGGGACATGATGGGAGTATTATACCTCACTGATACCGGGGCATGATGGGAGTATTATACCTCACTGATACTGGGGACATGATGGGAGTATTATACCTCACTGATACTGGGGACATGATGGGAGTATTATACCTCACTGATACTGGGGTATGATGGGGGTATTATACCTCACTGATACTGGGGACATGATGGGAGTATTATACCTCACTGATACCGGGGCATGATGGGAGTATTATACCTCACTGATACTGGGGACATGATGGGAGTATTATACCTCACTGATACCGGGGCATGATGGGAGTATTATACCTCACTGATACTGGGGACATGATGGGAGTATTATACCTCACTGATACTGGGGACATGATGGGAGTATTATACCTCACTGATACTGGGGACATGATGGGAGTATTATACCTCACTGATACTGGGGACATGATGGGAGTATTATACCTCACTGATACTGGGGCATGAGGGAGTATTATACCTCACTGATACTGGGGCATGATGGGAGTATTATACCTCACTGATACTGAGGCATGATGGGAGTATTATACCTCACTGATACTGGGGCATGATGGGAGTATTATACCTCACTGATACTGGGGCATGATGGGAGTATTATACCTCACTGATACTGGGGCATGATGGGAGTATTATACCTCACTGATACTGGGGCATGATGGGAGTATTATACCTCACTGATACCGGGACATGATGGGAGTATTATACCTCACTGATACTGGGGACATGATGGGAGTATTATACCTCACTGATACTGGGGCATGATGGGAGTATTATACCTCACTGATACTGGGGCATGATGGGAGTATTATACCTCACTGATACTGGGGTATGGGGGAGTATTATACCTCACTGATACTGGGGCATGATGGGAGTATTATACCTCACTGATACTGGGGCATGATGGGAGTATTATACCTCACTGATACCGGGGACATGATGGGAGTATTATACCTCACTGATACTGGGGCATGATGGGAGTATTATACCTCACTGATACTGGGGCATGATGGGAGTATTCTATCTTTGTGTGACAGGGGGAGGTGATGGTGCAGGACCCGGGTGAGTGCTGCCCTGTGTGCCGGATGCCGGTGTCAGGTAGGTACACAGGGGGTTCTGTGGGGCCCCTGGGGGCGTCTGTGTTATTATTAATGGACTCGTCTCCCGGCAGATGATTCTTCAGTTTGTAAACTTCACACCGAGGTCAGAAACATCACGAAGGGCCGATGTTACCGGGAGGACGTGGAGGTCAACTACTGCCGAGGCCACTGCTCGTCCTGGACCAACGTCCTAGCAGAGGTAACATCGGGATTACAGGCGGGAGGATAGAGAGAAGGTCCGGGATTACAGGCGGGAGGATAGAGAGAAGGTCCGGGATTACAGGCGGGAGGATAGAGAGAAGATCAGGGATTACAGGCGGGAGGATAGAGAGAAGATCCGGGATTACAGGCGGGAGGATAGAGAGAAGATCCGGGATTACAGGCAGGAGGATAGAGAGAAGATCCGGGATTACAGGCGGGAGGATAGAGAGAAGACCCGGGACTACAGGCGGGAGGATAGAGAGAAGACCCGGGACTACAGGCGGGAGGATAGAGAGAAGACCCGGGACTACAGGCGGGAGGATAGAGAGAAGACCCGGGACTACAGGAGGGAGGATAGAGAGAAGATCCGGGATTACAGGCGGGAGGATAGAGAGAAGATCCGGGATTACAGGCGGGAGGATAGAGAGAAGATCCGGGATTACAGGCAGGAGGATAGAGAGAAGATCCGGGATTACAGGCGGGAGGATAGAGAGAAGACCCGGGACTACAGGCGGGAGGATAGAGAGAAGACCCGGGACTACAGGCGGGAGGATAGAGAGAAGACCCGGGACTACAGGCGGGAGGATAGAGAGAAGACCCGGGACTACAGGCGGGAGGATAGAGAGAAGACCCGGGACTACAGGCGGGAGGATAGAGAGAAGACCCGGGACTACAGGCGGGAGGATAGAGAGAAGACCCGGGATTACAGGCGGGAGGATAGAGAGAAGATCCGGGATTACAGGCGGGAGGATAGAGAGAAGATCCGGGATTACAGGCGGGAGGATAGAGAGAAGACCCGGGACTACAGGCGGGAGGATAGAGAGAAGACCCGGGACTACAGGCGGGAGGATAGAGAGAAGACCCGGGACTACAGGCGGGAGGATAGAGAGAAGACCCGGGACTACAGGCGGGAGGATAGAGAGAAGACCCGGGACTACAGGCGGGAGGATAGAGAGAAGACCCGGGATTACAGGCGGGAGGATAGAGAGAAGATCCGGGATTACAGGCGGGGGGATAGAGAGAAGATACATGCCCCCCCCCCCCTTGTATCTGCAGGAGCCTGATGATACAAGCCCCCCCCCCTTGTATCTGCAGGAGCCTGATGATACATGCCCCCCCCCCTTTGTCTTTGCAGGAGCCTGATGATACATGCCCCCCCCCCTTTGTCTTTGCAGGAGCCGTACCTCCAGACTGTGTGTGATTGCTGCAGCTACAGACTGGACCCCCAGAACCCAGTGCAGATCCTGACCCTCCAGTGTGAGGACGGGGAGGAGGAGCCTGTGGTGCTCCCCATTATTCACAGCTGCGAGTGCACAAGTTGTCAGGGTGAGAATCCGTATAGACACAGAACCCATGGCACAGTGTGAGGGGGAGGGGCACAATGTGAGGGAGGAGCAAAGGGGGGAAAAGGAGGAGCATAGTGTCAGAGGAGAGGCAAAATTTTAGGGGGAAGGGTAAAATGTGGAGGGGAGGGGCACAGTGTGAGGGGGAAGAGCATTAATTGTGGTAGGAGCAGGATAATATAGGACACTGCAAAGGTGTCCTTAATGGGGACCACAGAAGGGGGGGTCTACGGAAAGGGGGGAGATCTGACTCTCTCATAATATCGTAGCCCCTCTTGGTCCGACCTGGATTTAGAAATATTCCACAGCCTGAAAACTTTCACTTGTGCACCGGGCAGGAACCCCCCTGCACCGCCCCACCGTCCCAGCATGCCTCTTACCTCGCCCCCCCCAATGCTGCTTCACATCCCCCTCTCTATATAATCTGTATCTGTCATTACAGGTGGAGATTTTTCCAAGCGCTGATCCCTCCGCTGCTGATCTATGGCGGAGCCCTCCCCCGCTGATCCATCTATGGCGGAGCCCTCCCCCGCTGATCCATCTATGGCGGAGCCCTCCCCCGCTGATCCATCTATGGCCGAGCCCTCCCCCGCTGATCCATCTATGGCCGAGCCCTCCCCCGCTGATCCATCTATGGCCGAGCCCTCCCCCGCTGATCCATCTATGGCCGAGCCCTCCCCCGCTGATCCATCTATGGCCGAGCCCTCCCCCGCTGATCCATCTATGGCCGAGCCCTCCCCCGCTGATCCCTCTTTCCTGAATGTTGTAAATAATTGTAATAAAACTTTTTGGAGAAAGTGTGATGTTGGTTTTTGTGAATGTTTAGGAGTCTCTTGTTTTGGCCAAAGTTCCAACAAAATTTTGGTCACAAACAGAACCATACATCTTACCCAATGTTCACTAACAGGATAATGAATGTAACACAATGGGGCTTATTCACTAAGGGTCCCGCGGACGCATTTTCATTGGGTTTCCCGACTTTTTGGGGATTGTGTCGCACACAATCGGATTGTCCGATTGTCTGGCGTGTCTGGCTGTGCGCTGCCGCGGCAGCTCCGTGTCTGGCTGTGCACTGCCGCGGCAGCTCCGTGTCTGGCTGTGCACTGCCGCGGCAGCTCCGTGTCTGGCTGCGCACTGCCGCGGCAGCTCCGTGTCTGGCTGTGCACTGCCGCGGCAGGTCCGTGGTGGATTTCTCATGGTAACCTCCTATAGTAACACAGGGCACTAGGGAACATCCCTTTAATAATACATGTGCAAGATCCAAAGACACTTTTTTCATGCAAACCTAGCCAAAAAAACCCGTCCAGACGCAGTCATATATCTGGGCCATAATGTCCGTCCACAATCTGGGAAAAACTGAACCCAAAGTGTGTAAAGAGTCAGTGACAGGCGGTGGAGGAAGTGTCAGGGTTTGGGGAATGTTTCCTGTAGCAGGAGCCTCTCATATAGCTACATGGCAGGAGGACTACAAGTATCAGAACCTTCTTCTACAACACCTGGGTCCTTCCTTGTGTTCATCACTCAATCAGTCAGTAATTTCATGCAGGACATTGCCCCCTGGCACACAGCAGAACGGGTCAAGCAGGTCCTGAAACCATGAAGTGTCCACAGCCCAGAGAGACCTGATCCAAGCCCAATACAAAACCTCCAGGAAATCCTTCTGACCCAAAACAGTCACAGAACTGTGGAAGAGCGGAGCAGATCCCAGCAGAGCTGTGTGAGAGACTAGTGGGGTCCTGCGGCCCGGGGCTGAGGTCCTGTGGCCGGGGCTGAGGTCCTGTGGCTGGGGCTAAGGTCCTGTGGCTGAGGTCCTGCGGCCCGGGGCTGGGGTCCTGTGGCTGTGGCTGAGGTCCTGCGGCCCGGGGCTGGGGTCCTGTGGCTGTGGCTGAGGTCCTCCGGCCCGGGGCTGAGGTCCTGTGCACTGCCTACAGATTGGTGACTCCTGGGACCTGCAGAACTTGTAGTGACCTCTCCCTCTCCCCCGGTCACTGCTTTTCTCTCATTATCATCAGGTTTTATGTATAATAAAGGTTTGATGCTGCTGGATCTTTCTTGAAAGACACTTCCATAGACCAGAGAGAATAGTTTGGTTCAATAAAGAATAGAAACAGGCCCCCCCCCCCCCAGTAGCCAATAGTCACAGGTCCACCACAGTAGCCAAAAGTCACAGGGTCCCCACGGTAGCCAAAAGTCACAGGGTCCCCACGGTAGCCAAAAGTCACAGGGTCCCCACGGTAGCCAAAAGTCACAGGGTCCCCACGGTAGCCAATAGTCACAGGACCCCCACAGTAGCCAATAGTCACAGGGCCCCCTCAGTAGCCAAGTCACAGGGCCCCCTCAGTAGCCAAGTCACAGGGCCCCCCGGAAGCCAATAGTCACAGGGCCCCCCCCCCCCCCGGTAGCCAATAGTCACAGGGCCCCCACAGTAGCCAATAGTCACAGGTCCACCACAGTAGCCAAAAGTCACAGGGTCCCCACGGTAGCCAAAAGTCACAGGGTCCCCACGGTAGCCAAAAGTCACAGGGTCCCCACGGTAGCCAATAGTCACAGGACCCCCACAGTAGCCAATAGTCACAGGGCCCCCTCAGTAGCCAAGTCACAGGGCCCCCTCAGTAGCCAAGTCACAGGGCCCCCCCGGAAGCCAATAGTCACAGGGCCCCCCGGAAGCCAATAGTCACAGGACCTCCACAGTAGCCAATAGTCACAGGGCCCCCGAAGTAGCCAATAGTCACAGGGCCCCCGAAGTAGCCAATAGTCACAGGGCCCCCCCGGAAGCCAATAGTCAAAGGGCCCCCCGGAAGCCAATAGTCACAGGGCCCCCACAGTAGCCAATAGTCACAGGGCCCCCCCGGAAGCCAATAGTCACAGGGCCCCCCTGGAAGCCAATAGTCACAGGGCCCCCCCCCCGGAAGCCAATAGTCACAGGGTCCCCACAGTAGCCAATAGTCACAGGGCCCCCCCGGAAGCCAATAGTCACAGGGCCCCCCTGGAAGCCAATAGTCACAGGGCCCCCCCCCGGAAGCCAATAGTCACAGGGCCCCCCCCCGGAAGCCAATAGTCACAGGGCCCCCCCCCGGAAGCCAATAGTCACAGGACCCCCTCAGTAGCCAATAGTCACAGGGCCCCCCCGGAAGCCAATAGTCACAGGGCCCCCCCGGAAGCCAATAGTCACAGGGCCCCCCCCGGAAGCCAATAGTCACAGGGCCCCCACAGTAGCCAATAGTCACAGGGCCCCCCCGGAAGCCAATAGTCACAGGGCCCCCCTGGAAGCCAATAGTCACAGGGCCCCCCCCCCGGAAGCCAATAGTCACAGGACCCCCTCAGTAGCCAAGTCACAGGACCCCCTCAGTAGCCAAGTCACAGGGCCCCCTCAGTAGCCAAGTCACAGGGCCCCCCCGGAAGCCAATAGTCACAGGGCCCCCCCGGTAGCCAAGTCACAGGACCCCCTCGGTAGCCAATAGTCACAGGGCCCCCCCGGTAGCCAATAGTCACAGGGCCCCCCCGGTAGCCAAAAGTCACAGGACCTCCACGGTAGCCAATAGTCACAGGACCTCCACGGTAGCCAATAGTCACAGGGCCCCCCCGGTAGCCAATAGTCACAGGGCCCCCCCGGTAGCCAATAGTCACAGGGCCCCCCCGGTAGCCAATAGTCACAGGGCCCCCACGGTAGCCAATAGTCACAGGGCCCCCCACGGTAGCCAATAGTCACAGGGCCCTCACGGTAGCCAATAGTCACAGGGTCCCCACGGTAGCCAATAGTCACAGGGTCCCCACGGTAGCCAATAGTCACAGGGTCCCCACGGTAGCCAATAGTCACAGGGTCCCCACGGTAGCCAATAGTCACAGGGTCCCCACGGTAGCCAATAGTCACAGGGTCCCCCCGGTAGCCAATAGTCACAGGGCCCCCCGGTAGCCAATAGTCACAGGGCCCCCACAGTAGCCAATAGTCACAGGTCCACCACGGTAGCCAATAGTCACAGGTCCACCACGGTAGCCAATTGTCACAGGTCCACCACGGTAGCCAATTGTCACAGGTCCACCACAGTAGCCAATAGTCACAGGGCCCCCACGGTAGCCAATAGTAGCTCACTTAACCCGATTCAATCAGGTTAAAAATGGTGTGACTGGCCTGGGGCTCCCTATTTATGGACCGGAAGTCCCATCACTACCGCTTCCAGCATTAGGGATCATATTCCTATTGATGGAGCATGGGGGCGGGGCATGAGGAAGCGAGAGGCGGGGTCAGTGACGTCACTATAGAGGTAATCAGCGCAAAGCACCTCCCACTCGTCACCGCTCTGCAGTCTATTCGCCGCCTGCCTCTCCATCCCGCCCGCTCCGTTTTTCCGTCAACACTGCCCCTAACCAAAATGGCGCCCGCTAAACTACTGACCTGACCCCGCCTATTCCTGGTTGGTCACGTGACTCCTACGTCACTGCGCCGCTGGACCTTTCCGCCTCAGCATCTCCCCTGATTATGGGAGCAGATCCCAGAGTCCGGAGGCAGAGCAATGGTGAGAGAGGGCGAGACCACCGGGAGAGAGGGGGGACGGGCCAGACCACCGAGAGAGAGAGAGAGCCAGACCACCGGGACAGAGGGGGAGAGAGGGCCAGACCACCGAGACAGGGCCAGACCACCGAGAGAGAGGGGGAGAGGGCCAGACCACCGGGACAGAGGGGGAGAGAGGGCCGAGGGCCAGACCACCGAGAGAGGGGGAGAGAGACAGGGCCAGACCACCGGGAAAGGGGGGGGGGGAGCGAGGGTCAGACTACCGGATCAGAGGGGGAGAGAGGGCCAGACCACCGGGAAAGAGGGGGAGAGAGACATGGCCAGACCACCGGGAAAGAGGGGGAGAGAGGGCCGAGGGCCAGACCACCGAGAGAGGGGGAGAGAGACAGGGCCAGACCACCGGGAAAGAGGGGGAGAGAGGGCCGAGGGCCAGACCACCGAGAGAGGGGGAGAGAGACAGGGCCAGACCACCGGGAAAGAGGGGGAGAGCGAGGGCCAAACCACCAGGAGAGAGGGGGAGAGGGCCAGACCACCGGGAGAGAGAGGGTCAGACCACCGGAACAGAGGGGGAGAGAGGGCCAGACCACCAGGAAAGAGGGGGAGAGAGACAGGGTCAGACCACCGGGAAAGAGGGGGAGAGAGGGCCGAGGGCCAGACCACCGAGAGAGGGGGAGAGAGACAGGGCCAGACCACCGGGAAAGAGGGGGAGAGCGAGGGCCAAACCACCAGGAGAGAGGGGGAGAGGGCCAGACCACCGGGAGAGAGAGGGTCAGACCACCGGAACAGAGGGGGAGAGAGGGCCAGAACACCAGGAAAGAGGGGGAGAGAGACAGGATCAGACCACCGGGAAAGAGGGGGAGAGCGAGGGCCAAACCACCGGGAGAGAGGGGGAGAGGGCCAGACCACCGGGAGAGAGAGAGGGGGAAAGACCACCGGAACAGAGGGGGAGAGAGGGCCAGACCACCGGGGGAGAGGGGGAGAGGGCCAGACCACTGGGAAAGAGGGGGAGAGAGACAGGGCCAGAGCGAGGGCCAGACCACCGGGGGAGAGAGAGAGAGGGCCAGACCATCAGGAGAGAGAGAGAGAGCGAGGGCCAGACCACCGGGAGAGAGGAGGAGCAGGCCAGACCACCGGGAGAGAGGGGGAGAGGGCCAGACCACCGGGAAAGAGGGGGAGAGAGACAGGGCCAGAGCAAGAGCCAGACCACCGGGAGAGGGCCAGACCACCGGGTGAGAGAGAGAGGGCCAGACCATCGGGAGAGAGAGAGAGAGGGTCAGACTACCCGGAGAGAGGGCTAGACCACCGGGAGAGAGGGGGAGAGCGAGGGCCAGACCACCGGTAGAGAGGAGGAGCAGGCCAGACCACCGGGAGAGCGAGGGCCAGACCACCAGGAGAGAGGGGGAGAGCGAGGGCCAGACCACCAGGAGAGAGGGGGAGAGCGAGGGCCAGACCACCAGGAGAGAGGGGGAGAGAGACAGGGCCAGACCACCGGGAAAGAGGGGGAGAGGGCCAGACCACCGGGAAAGAGGGGGAGAGAGACAGGGCCAGAGCGAGGGCCAGACCATCGGGAGAGAGAGAGAGGGTCAGACCACCGGGAGAGAGGGGGAGAGCGAAGGCCAGACCACCGGGAGAGAGGGGAAGAGCGAGGGCCAGACCACCGGGAGAGAGGGGGAGCAGGCCAGACCACCGGGAGAGAGAGGGAGCGAGGGCCAGACCACCGGGAGAGAGGGGGAGAGCGAGGGCCAGACCACCTGGAGAGAGGGGGAGAGGGCCAGACCACCTGGAGAGAGGGGGAGAGGGCCAGAACCACCGGGAGAGAGGGGGAGAGGGCGAGACCACCGGGAGAGAGAGAAAGGGCCAGACCACGGGAAGAGGGCGAGACCACCGGGAGAGAGGAGGAGAGGGAAAGACCACCAGGAGAGAGAACGAGAGAGGGACAGACCACCGGGAGGGAGGGGGAGAGAGAGAGGGCCGGACCAGCGGGAGGGAGGGGGAGAGAGAGAGGGCCAGACCACCGGGAGGGAGGGGGAGAGAGAGGGCCGGACCAGCGGGAGAGAGGGGGAGAGAGAGAGAGGACCGGACCACCGGGAGAGAGGGGGAGGGAGGGAGGACCGGACCACCGGGAGAGAGGGGGAGGGCCGGACCACCGGGAGAGAGAGGATCGGACCACCGGGAGAGAGGGGGAGAGAGAGAGGGCCGGACCACCGGGAGAGAGGGGGTGAGAGAGAGGACCGGACCACCGGGAGAGAGGGGGGGGGAGAGAGGACCGGACCACCGGGAGAGAGGGGGGGGGAGAGAGGACCGGACCACCGGGAGAGAGGGGGAGGGAGGGAGGACCGGACCACCGGGAGAGAGGGGGAGGGAGGGAGGACCGGACCACCGGGAGAGAGGGAGGGCCGGACCACCGGGAGAGAGAGGATTGGACCACCGGGAGAGAGGGGGAGAGAGAGAGGGCCGGACCACCGGGAGAAAGGGGGAGAGAGAGGGCCGGACCACCGGGTGAGAGAGAGAGAGGGCCGGACCACCGGGAGGGAGGGGGAGAGAAAGAGGGCCGGACCACCGGGAGAGAGGGGGAAAGAGAGAGACAGGGTCGGACCACCGGGAGAGAGAGAGGGCCGGACCACTGAGAGAGAGGGGGAGAGAGAGAGGGCTGGGCCACCGGGAGAGAGAGAGGGCCGGACCACCGGGAGAGAGAGAGGGCCGGACCACCGGGAGAGAGAGAGGGCCGGACCACCGGGAGAGAGAGAGGGCCGGACCACCGGGAGGGAGAGCGGGCCGGACCACCGTAAGAGAGGGAGAGCGGGCCAGACCACCGGAAGAGAGAGAGGGAAAGACCACCGGAAGAGAGAGAGGGCCTGACCACCGGGGGAGAGAACGAGAGAGGGCCAGACCACCGGGAGGGAGGGGGAGAGAGAGAGGGCCTGACCACCGGGGGAGAGAGAGAGGGCCGGAACGCCGGGAGAGAGGGGGAGAGAGAGAGGACCGGACCACCGGGAGAGAGGAGGAGAGAGAGAGGGCCGGACCACTGGGAGAGAGAGGGCCGGACCACCGGGAGGGAGGGCCGGACCACCGGGAGGGAGGGCCGGACCACCGAGAGAGAGAGAGGGAGGGCGGGCCAGACCACCGGGAGAGAGGGAGAGCGGGCCAGACCACCGGGAGAGAGAGGGCCAGACCACCGGGAGAGAGAGAGAGAGAGGGCCAGACCATCGGGAGAGAGAGAGAGGGTCAGACCACCGGGAGAGAGGGGGAGAGCGAGGGCCAGACCACCTGGAGAGAGGGGAAGAGCGAGGGCCAGACCACCGGGAGAGAGTGGGAGGAGGCCAGACCACCGGGAGAGAGAGGGAGTGAGGGCCAGACCACCGGGAGAGAGGGGGAGAGCGAGGGATAGACCACCTGGAGAGAGGGGGAGAGGGCGAGACCACCGGGAGAGAGAGAAAGGGCCAGACCACGGGAAGAGGGCCAGACCACCGGGGGAGAGGGAAAGACCACCAGGAGAGAGAACGAGAGAGGGCCGGACCAGCGGGAGGGAGGGGGAGAGAGAGAGGGCCAGACCACCAGGAGAGAGGGCCAGACCACCGGGAGGGAGGAGGAGAGAGAGAGGGCCAGACCACCGTGAGAGAGGGAGAGAGGGCCAGACCACCGGAAGAGAGAGAGGGCCAGACCACCGGGGCAGAGGGTGAGACCACCGGGAGAGAGGGAAAGACCACCGGGAGAGAGGGCCAGACCACCGGAAGAGAGAGAGGGCCAGACCACCGGGGCAGAGGGTGAGACCACCGGGAGAGAGGGCCAGACCACCGGGAGGGAGGGGGAGAGAGAGAGGGCCTGACCACCGGGGGAGAGAGAGAGAGGGCCAGACCACCAGGAGAGAGGGGGAGAGAGAGAGGACCGGACCACCGGGAGAGAGGGGGGGAGAGAGAGGGCCGGACCACTGGGAGAGAGGGGGAGAGAGAGAGGGCCGGACCACCGGGAGAGAGAGAGAGGACCGGACCACCGGGAGAGAGAGAGAGGGCCGGACCACCGGGAGAGAGAGGGAGGGCGGGCCAGACCACCGGGAGAGAGGGAGAGCGGGCCAGACCACCGGGAGAGAGGGAGAGCGGGCAAGACCACCGGAAGAGAGGGCCAGACCACCGGGAGAGAGGGGAAGAGAGGGCCAGACCACCGGGGGAAAGGGTGAGACCACCAGGAGAGAGAGCGAGAGAGAGGTCCAGACCACCGGGACAGAGAGCGAGTGAGAGAGAGGGCCAGACCACCGGGAGGGAGGGAGAGAGGGGGAGTGGGCCAGACCACTGGGAGAGAGGGGGAGTGGGCCAGACCACTGGGAGAGAGGGGGAGCGGGCCAGACCACCGGGAGAGAGGGCGAGACCACCGGGAGAGAGGGGGAAAGAGAGAGGGCCAGACCACCGGAAGGGAGGGGGAGAGAGGGAGGGCCACACCACCGGGAGAGAGGGGGAGCGGGCCAGACCACCGGGGGAGAGAGAGAGAGAGAGGGCCAGACCACCGGGAGGGAGGGGGAGAGGGAGAGACCACTGGGCCAGAGGGGGAGAGAGGGGTAGCGGGCCAGACCACCCTGAGAGAGGGACAGAGGGGGAGAGACCACGTGGGAGGGAGGGGGAGAGACCACGTGGGAGGGAGGGGGAGAGACCACGTGGGAGGGAGGGGGAGAGACCACGTGGGAGGGAGGGGGCGAGACCACCGGGGGGGAGGGGGAGAGACCACGTGGGACGGGGAGAGAGGGAGAGACCACATGGGAGAGACCACCGGGAGGGATGGGAATAGGGTGAGACCACCGGGAGGGATGGGAATAGGGAGAGACCACCGGGATGGAGAGGCAGAGACCACCAGGAGGGAGAGGCAGAGACCACCGGGGGGAGAGGGAGAAACCACCGGGGGGAGGGGGATAGGGAGAGACCATCGGGAGGTAGGGGGAGAGGGAGAGACCATCGGGAGGTAGGGGGAGAGGAAGAGACCACCGGGAGGGAGGGAGGGGGAGAAACCGGCAGGAGAGCAGGGGGCTCCAGAGAGTGGGAGATGTCTTAGTATTCGGGGTCTGTCTCGCAGATCTCTGTCCGCTTTGATGATGTGGCCGTCTTCTTCACGGAGGACGAGTGGCGCAGCCTGGAGGAATGGCAGAAAGAACTCTACAAGGACGTCATGAAGGAGAACTACCAGACCCTGGTGTTTGTTGGTGAGTGACCCCCTCCTCTCCAGGAGGCACTCTTCTTTCTGCCAATCTCACTCTCCCAATCTGCGCTCCCCCCCCCCTCCTGCGCTCTCTCTCTCTGCCCGCCCCCCTCCTGCGCTCTCGCTCTCTGCCCGCCCCCCTCATGTTTCTCGTTTTCCTTAGATCAGCCGGAGATCTTGTCCAGGATTGAGAGGGGGGAGGATCCTTGTATCAGGTCACCAGAGTTGAGCCAAGAGGCCGACACCCACACAGGTCTGGGAGGGGCTTCCAAACAGTAGGAGGGGTTTCATTTTCTTAAATTATTTTAGTCATAACTTTATTCACGTAATTTGCAGAAGGAACCAACTGCCTGTTTACCGATGAGGAGCTGGACATGGAGCTACAGATAAGCTGCCCAGGTACACGCCCCCGTGATACAAACACACGCTGCCCAGGTACACGCCCCCGTGACACACACACACACACTGCCCAGGTACACGCCCCCGTGAAACACACTGCCCAGGTACACGCCCCCGTGACACACACTGCCCAGGTACACGCCCCCGTGACACACACACACACTGCCCAGGTACACGCCCCCATGACACACACACACACTGCCCAGGTACACGCCCCCGTGACACACACACACTGCCCAGGTACACGCCCCCGTGACACACACACACACTGTCCAGGTACACGCCCCCGTGACACACACACACACTGCCCAGGTACACGCCCCCGTGACACACACACACACACTGCCCAGGTACACGCCCCCGTGACACACACACACACACTGCCCAGGTACACGCCCCCGTGACACACACACACACACTGCCCAGGTACACGCCCCCGTGACACACACACACACACTGCCCAGGTACACGCCCCCGTGACACACACACACACACTGCCCAGGTACACGCCCCCGTGACACACACACACACACTGCCCAGGTACACGCCCCCGTGACACACACACACACACTGCCCAGGTACACGCCCCCGTGACACACACACACACTGCCCAGGTACACGCCCCCGTGACACACACACACACACTGCCCAGGTACACGCCCCCGTGACACACACACACACACTGCCCAGGTACACGCCCCCGTGACACACACACACACACTGCCCAGGTACACGCCCCCGTGACACACACACACACACTGCCCAGGTACACGCCCCCGTGACACACACACACACACTGCCCAGGTACACGCCCCCGTGACACACACACACACACACTGCCCAGGTACACGCCCCCGTGACACACACACACACACTGCCCAGGTACACGCCCCCGTGACACACACACACACACTGCCCAGGTACACGCCCCCGTGACACACACACACACACTGCCCAGGTACACGCCCCCGTGACACACACACACACACTGCCCAGGTACACGCCCCCGTGACACACACACACACACTGCCCAGGTACACGCCCCCGTGACACACACACACACACTGCCCAGGTACACGCCCCCGTGACACACACACACACACTGCCCAGGTACACGCCCCCGTGACACACACACACACACTGCCCAGGTACACGCCCCCGTGACACACACACACACACTGCCCAGGTACACGCCCCCGTGACACACACACACACACTGCCCAGGTACACGCCCCCGTGACACACACACACACACACTGCCCAGGTACACGCCCCCGTGACACACACACACACACACTGCCCAGGTACACGCCCCCGTGACACACACACACTGCCCAGGTACACGCCCCCGTGACACACACACACTGCCCAGGTACACGCCCCCGTGACACACACACACTGCCCAGGTACACGCCCCCGTGACACACACACACTGCCCAGGTACACGCCCCCGTGACACACACACACTGCCCAGGTACACGCCCCCGTGACACACACACACTGCCCAGGTACACGCCCCCGTGACACACACACACTGCCCAGGTACACGCCCCCGTGACACACACACACTGCCCAGGTACACGCCCCCGTGACACACACACACTGCCCAGGTACACGCCCCCGTGACACACACACACACTGCCCAGGTACACGCCCCCGTGACACACACACACACTGCCCAGGTACACGCCCCCGTGACACACACACACACTGCCCAGGTACACGCCCCCGTGACACACACACACACTGCCCAGGTACACGCCCCCGTGACACACACACACACTGCCCAGGTACACGCCCCCGTGACACACACACACACTGCCCAGGTACACGCCCCCGTGACACACACACACACTGCCCAGGTACACGCCCCCGTGACACACACACACACTGCCCAGGTACACGCCCCCGTGACACACACACACACTGCCCAGGTACACGCCCCCGTGACACACACACACACTGCCCAGGTACACGCCCCCGTGACACACACACACACTGCCCAGGTACACGCCCCCGTGACACACACACACACTGCCCAGGTACACGCCCCCGTGACACACACACACACTGCCCAGGTACACGCCCCCGTGACACACACACACACTGCCCAGGTACACGCCCCCGTGACACACACACACACTGCCCAGGTACACGCCCCCGTGACACACACACACACTGCCCAGGTACACGCCCCCGTGACACACACACACACTGCCCAGGTACACGCCCCCGTGACACACACACACACTGCCCAGGTACACGCCCCCGTGACACACACACACACTGCCCAGGTACACGCCCCCGTGACACACACACACACACTGCCCAGGTACACGCCCCCGTGACACACACACACACACTGCCCAGGTACACGCCCCCGTGACACACACACACACTGCCCAGGTACACGCCCCCGTGACACACACACACACACACTGCCCAGGTACACGCCCCCGTGACACACACACACACACACTGCCCAGGTACACGCCCCCGTGACACACACACACTGCCCAGGTACACGCCCCCGTGACACACACACACTGCCCAGGTACACGCCCCCATGACACACACTGCCCAGGTACACGCCCCGTTGTCTCTCTATCACTGCTCTTGTCTTGCAGAGGATCTGCTGGAGGAGGAGGAGGTACAGCCACAGTGGCACATGCTGGACATTCTCATATTCCTGGACGAGCTCTTTGACCTGTAGATGGCGCCGGGGGCGCAGTTTATGTTTGTTTTTAATAAATTGTTTATTTTGTATTTGTGTCTGTGATCTCTTCCTGCAGTCAGGGGATCTGGACCGGCGGCGGGGGTGCGGCGCCCCGTGGGACCGGCGGCGAGTGTGCGGCGCCCCATGGGACCGGCGGCCGGGGGGCGGCGCCCCGGGGGCGGTGGGGGGGGCGGCGCCCCATGGGACCCGTAGCGAGGGTGCGGCGCATCTTGGGACTGGCGGCGGGGGGCATACCTGTAGGGCAATGGCATGACTGGTTTGTGTTACACCAACACAACGAGCAGCGAGACATTGGATCCAGAGTTTATTGGAGAAGACATTATGGCGGCCGCTCGCTACATGTACAGGGGAAATCAGTGACATTGTACAGGCAGTCCCCGCACTAATCCCCAGGATGCCTCAGTGTCCCCGCACACACATCATGGATCCCAATCCCAGAACGTTACACTCCTTGTCCACAATGGATTTGTCATAGTCTCTTCCGGAGCAGCGCTCTCAGTGGTGCAGTCTGTTGTAGCGCTATCTATCGTATCCTCCGGAGCAGCGCTCTCAGTGGTGCAGTCTGTTGTAGCGCTATCTATCGTATCCTCCGAAGCAGCGCTCTCAGTGGTGCAGTCTGTTGTAGCCCTATCAATCGTATCCTCCGAAGCAGCGCTCTCAGTGGTGCAGTCTGTTGTAGCTCCTATCTATCGTATCCTCCGGAGCAGCGCTCTCAGTGGTGCAGTCTGTTGTAGCCCTATCTATCGTATCCTCCGGAGCAGCGCTCTCAGTTGTGCAGTCTGTTGTAGCCCTATCAATCGTATCCTCTGGAGCAGCGCACTCAGTGGTGCAGTCGGTTGTAGCCCTATCAATCGTCTCCTCCGGAGCAGCGCTCTCAGTTGTGCAGTCTGTTGTAGCCCTATCAATCGTCTCCTCCGGAGCAGCGCTCTCAGTTGTGCAGTCTGTTGTAGCCCTATCAATCGTATCCTCCGGAGCAGCGCTCTCAGTGGTGCAGTCTGTTGTAGCCCCTATCTATCGTATCCTCCGGAGCAGCGCTCTCAGTGGTGCAGTCCGTTGTAGCGCTATCTATCGTATCCTCCGGAGCAGCGCTCTCAGTGGTGCAGTCCGTTGTAGCGCTATCTATCGTATCCTCCGGAGCAGCGCTCTCAGAGGTGCAGTCCGTTGTAGCCCTATCTATCGTATTCTCCGGAGCAGCGCTCTCAGTGGTGCAGTCTGTTGTAGCCCTATCTATCGTCTCCTCCGGAGCAGCGCTCTCAGTGGTGCAGTCTGTTGTAGCGCTATATACCGTATCCTCCGGAGCAGCGCTCTCAGTGGTGCAGTCTGTTGTAGCGCTATCTATTGTATTCTCCGGAGCAGCGCTCTCAGTGGTGCAATCTGTTGTAGCCCCTATCTATCGTCTCCTCCGGAGCAGCGCTCTCAGTGGTGCGGTCTGTTGTAGCCCTATCTATCGTCTCCCCCGGAGCAGCGCTCTCATCTAGACATCTCAAGCTTGACTACTGATGTGATAAGATCCTCCTCTCACTCGTAGATCGGCTGTTGGGTTTCTGTCTAACGTCCTGAGACTTCCTCAATCTTCCTTCACACTTGTTCTGCAAACTCTCTACAAGACGCAATTCAAGAATAAACAATTCCGCTGGTCCAGCCGTTGTTCTTTCAAACTTTTATTAAGTCATCTTCATTATCCACAGGGTCATTCCTTAAATCCATCATTCCTACGCGTTTCAAACGGACTAGCCGTTCTTAATCTACGGGACACGCTCTCCCGCACTCGCTCTCTCTACGGGACGCGCTCTCTCTACGGGACGCGCTCTCCCGCACTCGCTCTCTCTACGGGACGCGCTCTCCCGCACTCGCTCTCTCTACGGGACGCGCTCTCCCGCACTCGCTCTCTCTACGGGACGCGCTCTCCCGCACTCGCTCTCTCTACGGGACGCGCTCTCCCGCACTCGCCCTCTCTACGGGACGCGCTCTCTCGCACTCGCCCTCTCTACGGGACGCGCTCTCCCGCACTCGCCCTCTCTACGGGACGCGCTCTCCCGCACTCGCTCTCTCTACGGGACGCGCTCTCTCTACGGGACGCGCTCTCCCGCACTCGCTCTCTCTACGAGACGCGCTCTCCCGCACTCGCCCTCTCTACGGGGCGCGCTCTCCCGCACTCGCCCTCTCTACGGGGCGCGCTCTCCCGCACTCGCCCTCTCTACGGGACGCGCTCTCCCGCACTCGCCCTCTCTACGGGACGCGCTCTCCCTCTCAACGGGACGCGCTCTTCAGCTGACTCTGTCCTGTATTTCTGAGGTGTCTACGTCGCGGAGAGACACTTTACACACAATTTAAGAAGAACAATGGTTGGACAATGATTGGTTGTAAGGGCTCCGGGTGCACAGGCCCCGGACATCCTCCTATAAATACTGTTTTGATAAGGACCTTTCACCACTTCCTCTCCAGGTCCTGATTCTGGATAATTTTAACATTCAATATGCAGAAGAGCTGCTCAATTTCAAGTGGGTGGGAACTGGCAGAATAGCACCACCCCCCTGACTATTAGCTTAAGAGTTGAAGGAAGTGGTGATCCTGAGGACGTTCCTCCTTAAAGGGAACCTGTCAGCAGCTTTCCCAGCCCAGAGCTCACAGCCTCCTCAGGTAAGGGAGGGAGCGTAACGTCAGAAGACTCTATAACAGCTAGAACCGTCTCACACTCTCCATTTCTGAGCTCATTTGCATATCTGCTGGAGGTTGTGCTAGAAACGAGATTTCATTCCCGACCCAATGGTACTGCTAGTGGTGTAAAAGCTGCTGACAGGTTCCTGTAACACTCTTCATGAAAGTGCCCTTGAAGGTCCTGCAGCGACACCCCCTTCCTGCTGCTGACAGCTCTCCACGGTTCTGATCCCGAGGGGCACAAGGTCCAGAGGAAGCACCGGCCTCCCCGGATCTGATTGGGGAGCCCAGGATCCCCTCTTTTACCTTCAGGCATATCCACATGACAGGACATTGCTGTACGTCCTATACACGGACGCATCAATGGGCTGTGGAGTAATCAGATGTTCTGGTGATGAGGGGCCCGAAACCATCGGGTCTGTATTATATGGGCAGTGTTAATATATATGGAGATCCCGCTTCAGCCTCCTATGGGGGAGGGCACAATATGGCCGCTGCCTGCAGAGAAGAGGAGGCCGGAACCTCAGTCATGATTATTCGATAAATAAGTAATAAAAATAGAAAAAATTTGATAAAACAGTCATGAGGCGACCAGAGAGCGGGGGTCTTCCTAGGGAGGGGCTCTGTTCAACATCTCAGGGGTCATTCTGGGGAGGGGGCGCAGTTCATGGACCTGGAGGTCTTCCAGGGGAGGGGACTAAGTTCATAGACCTGGGGGTCTTCCAGGGGAGGGGACTCAGTTCATAGACCTGGGGGTCTTCCAGGGGAGGGGACTCAGTTCATAGACCTGGGGGTCTTCCAGGGGAGGGGACTCAGTTCATAGACCTGGGGGTCTTCCAGGGGAGGGGACTCAGTTCATAGACCTGGGGGTCTTCCAGGGGAGGGGACTCAGTTCATAGACCTGGGGGTCTTCCAGGGGAGGGGACTCAGTTTATAGACCTGAGGGGTCTTCTTAGATAGGGGGTTCAGTTCTTGGCTCTGGGGCTCTTCCTGCAGGAGAGGGGGAGCTCAGTTGATGGATCTGGAGACCTTACCCCGGTTGTGGGTGAGTTCATGTTTGCGGAGCTTTGTGCGGTCGATGAACCTCTTGTCGCACACTGTGCACCCATGTGGCCGCTCGCCCGTGTGCATCTTCTCATGGCGCTTCACGTGGGCTTGCTGGGTGAACTTCTTCCCACAGAAGGAGCATGTGAAGGGCTTCTCTCCGGTGTGAATCAGCTGGTGGTGCCGCAGGGTCGAGCGGTCGCTGAAGCTTTTCCCACACTCGCTACACTGGAACGGCTTCTCATCCGTGTGCGTCCTCAGGTGCACCACAAACGCAGAATTCTGCTTAAAACACTTACCGCACTCCAGACAAGTGTAGGGCTTCTCCTTTGTGTGCAGCCGCATGTGGACTTTCAGGTAGCCTCCATCTCGGAAGGATTTGCCGCACTCTTTGCAGGAGTAGGGGCGCTCCCCAGTGTGCACAGTGCTGTGCTGCAGCAGGGTGAAGTGACGGCTGAAGATCTTCCCACACTGTTTACACTGGAACGGCTCCGGCCCCTGCAGTGGTCTCTTGTGCCTCTTCTTCAGATGTAGGATGTGGATCTTCTCGGCCGACTCTGCAGGGTGCTCAGGGTGGACATGCTTCATCTGACTCCTCACACACGGTTTGTAGTCTTTATCACATGTGTGATTTTGAGCTTCTACAGTGGGGTCGCTGATTTTATGTCCATATGTAAAGTGCTTCTTCATGGTAGGGTTCAGATGGTCATGGGTCTTCTGGAGAACGTCAGGCCTGCTTTTTGGAAGCTTCTTCTGCTGATTGTAATTTGATGAATCCTTCCTATTCTCCGTTATACCACATTCTCCATATTTTGTGTGGACCCCATGGTCTCTGCTGTCCACAGTCTTTTCAGGCTTCTCTTCACAAGATTTGGAGTTTAAGATATTCTCTAGAGATTGAGCTGAAGTATCTGCAGCCGTTGTGTCACTGGCTGAGGTCCCTGTGATGGTCTTCAGGACTTCCTTAGTGTGCCACCTCTTGTGAACCTTTAGGTCTTTCCTGTCCTGGAAGGATTTGCCACATTCCTTGCAGAAGTAGGGACACTCTGCAGGGGTTTCTTTTTGTAAAAGACTATGGTGATGGGTGAGGATATTCCTATACTGGACCGGCTTCATCCCTTCTAGTGCTTGCTCGCGCTTCTTCAGGCCTGAAGAACAATTCTTCTGACTCATTTCAGCAGAGCACCTGGAATTGCCGTGTTTTGCTATACTCTTGGTGACTGTATCAGGTTTAGGATTTTTTGGGTTCATGATACAACTCTGTACATAAGTCGAGTGCGTCTTCAGAGCAGCTGGGAGAGGGTGTGGAGTCTTCTGGAGCACAGTGCAGCTGACAGTCGTAGTTAGATTTGTATGCTGGCTGGAGCTTGTTGGAACAATCGTTTGCTCCTTTAAAACAAGTTCTTCACATTTTGTATAGTCCTCATGTTTTCCGCTGTCTCCACTCGTTCTACGTTTCTCTACAGAAGATATGGAGGTCAGGTTCTCAACCTTTGCTCCTCTGCTCGGTCTAGATTGCAGATCTGAATCAGCAGTGGACACGATGGTGGCTGAGGATCTAACTAAAGTCTGCAGCTTAGGATGGAGGTTGATGCTTATGTTGGAATTTTTGGCTCCTTGAGAGCTTTGTGGATGACTCTTGTCTATATCCATGTTGACTCCTGATTTTGGAGCTGATTTTTGGAGCTTTTCTGCTGTTTTGTCATTTTTACCTTCCTTATGTCCTCTTTGCTTTTTATTAACGTAGAAGCTTCTCCCTGAATGTGCTTGAGCAGAGGAATTGGCTGGATCCTGTATAAAGGAACACATGAGCTGGGGTGGTTCTCCAGACCCTGGACCAGGTGAAGGAGACAGTGGATGGACCATAGGGCCAGGAGTGGTGGCTGAGCTGCTGCTCCTGTGATGACCACACATTCTGCACATGTGAGACGCTGACCGCACTAGGTTCTCCTTTTTATGGCTGCTGAGATTTGACCAGTGGGTGACTCTGCCACATTTTGAGCAGGAATAGGACTTTATGAACTCGAGGCTTGTTGTGTGGGTGGTTGTTTGTGGTGGCCCTGGGGACGTGTCTGACTTCCTGTCTTCTCTCTTCACGTTGGGATATTTCTCTTTGCATTTCCCGGCCTTCTTCATCTCCGCACCGTGCAGCTCATGTCTCTGCGCTACCACATTTTTGGTTAAGAATTTCAGTTCTGGGACTTCTGGGGACAATCCAGTTCCTTCCACAATCCTCCTCTTGCTGCATCGTGTAGGGTCTGGGGGTAAACCTTCCAATGTTTTAGTCTCTTGGCTTACGACAGCCGTTCTCTTTCTTTCTTTCGTAGTTAATGCTCCGTTGCTAGATGGGGAGTCCTGACCCTGAGATGTTGGGTTTTCATGTCCATCACTGTACTTCTTCATGCTTTGCTCCTGGACATTCTCATTTGCAGTGCTGCATGTAGAAGGACACACTCTCGCTATATTCCCTCCAGCCTCCAGGGCTTCAGTGTAGTGTTTTTTAGAAGGTTGGTCAATGAGGATCATGGTGACCACTTCATTAAACTTGACATGCTTGTTCTTGTGGTGCGCTGGTTTTATTATTGTAGTCGATCTTTCTTCCTTCTCCATTATACTTTTTTGGTTTACAATCTTGACATTCCTTGTACTTTTGTTTGTCAAAATATCTGAGATTTTGTGTACATGAACATCTTCGGAATCGGCGGTATCACCATCAGGTGTTGAGTCAAGGTCATCTTTTGCATGTAAGCTTTCCATTGTCGGTAGCAGATGAACATCTCCTGAAGGTTCTTCAGAGCTTTTCACGTCTGCTTTGATCCCTGCACCTCCTGTCAGGTTTCGGTTTTCTGGAACGCTCTCTTCATGTAGGTCACACCTGCCCACAGCTTTTCCTGGAGACAATTCTTCTGATCCACCATCCATCGCCTCCTCAGGTTCGAGGTCTTGGCTCTCCTGTAGGTTTATGAATGGCTCTTCAGGAAGAGGTTCATCTTGAAGGTTTCGTGGTATCTCCAATGAGATGGAGAGATCACAGTATCTTCTCTCCAGCGATGGTTTGACTTGACGATCTTCACCAATAATCTTCTTGTCCGCAGATCGTGCTAATATCCGGTGATAGGGACGACTCCGACTTTTCCGTTTCTTGTCCTTCTTTATCCACCTGATGGGGTTGACTCGGGGATAGCGCCGCTGCTTTTTCACGTGCACCTCACATTTACTACGCGGAACATCACTGCAGCGTTGCTGGATCAAAGATCTGTCCTCGATAATATTCTCATGCCAAGAGCCTATCAGATAAAAGAAGACAAAATTAGTTTGAGGTAATAAAGACAGAAGCCATGCCCCATCACTACTGTAACCATAGAGAACCCTGCAATCAGGCATGTACACAGTGACTGCACCAGCAGCAGAATAGTGAGTGCAGCTCTGGGGTATAATACAGGATGTAACTCAGGATCAGTACAGGATAAGTAATGTCATGTATGTACACAGTGACTGCACCAGCAGCAGAATAGTGAGTGCAGCTCTGGGGTATAATACAGGATGTAACTCAGGATCAGTACAGGATAAGTAATGTCATGTATGTACACAGTGACTGCACCAGCAGCAGAATAGTGAGTGCAGCTCTGGGGTATAATACAGGATGTAACTCAGGATCAGTACAGGATAAGTAATGTCATGTATGTACACAGTGACTGCACCAGCAGCAGAATAGTAAGTGCAGCTCTGGAGTATAATACAGGATGTAACTCAGGATCAGTACAGGATAAGTAATGTCATGTATGTACACAGTGACTGCACCAGCAGCAGAATAGTAAGTGCAGCTCTGGGGTATAATACAGGATGTAACTCAGGATCAGTACAGGATAAGTAATGTCATGTTTGTACACAGTGACTGCACCAGCAGCAGCAGAATAGTGAGTGCAGCTCTGGGGTATAATACAGGATGTAACTCAGGATCAGTACAGGATAAGTAATGTCATGTATGTACACAGTGACTGCACCAGCAGCAGAATAGTGAGTGCAGCTCTGGGGTATAATACAGGATGTAACTCAGGATCAGTACAGGATAAGTAATGTCATGTATGTACACAGTGACTGCACCAGCAGCAGAATAGTAAGTGCAGCTCTGGAGTATAATACAGGATGTAACTCAGGATCAGTACAGGATAAGTAATGTCATGTATGTACACAGTGACTGCACCAGCAGCAGAATAGTGAGTGCAGCTCTGGGGTATAATACAGGATGTAACTCAGGATCAGTACAGGATAAGTAATGTCATGTATGTACACAGTGACTGCACCAGCAGCAGAATAGTGAGTGCAGCTCTGGGGTATAATACAGGATGTAACTCAGGATCAGTACAGGATAAGTAATGTCATGTATGTACACAGTGACTGCACCAGCAGCAGAATAGTGAGTGCAGCTCTGGGGTATAATACAGGATGTAACTCAGGATCAGTACAGGATAAGTAATGTCATGTATGTACACAGTGACTGCACCAGCAGCAGAATAGTGAGAGCAGCTCTGGGGTATAATACAGGATGTAACTCAGGATCAGTACAGGATAAGTAATGTCATGCGTGTACCCAGTGACTGCACCAGCAGCAGAATAGTGAGTGCAGCTCTGGGGTATAATACAGGATGTAACTCAGGATCAGTACAGGATAAGTAATGTCATGTTTGTACACAGTGACTGCACCAGCAGCAGCAGAATAGTGAGTGCAGCTCTGGGGTATAATACAGGATGTAACTCAGGATCAGTACAGGATAAGTAATGTCATGTATGTACACAGTGACTGCACCAGCAGCAGAATAGTGAGTGCAGCTCTGGGGTATAATACAGGATGTAACTCAGGATCAGTACAGGATAAGTAATGTCATGTATGTACACAGTGACTGCACCAGCAGCAGAATAGTAAGTGCAGCTCTGGAGTATAATACAGGATGTAACTCAGGATCAGTACAGGATAAGTAATGTCATGTATGTACACAGTGACTGCACCAGCAGCAGAATAGTGAGTGCAGCTCTGGGGTATAATACAGGATGTAACTCAGGATCAGTACAGGATAAGTAATGTCATGTATGTACACAGTGACTGCACCAGCAGCAGAATAGTGAGTGCAGCTCTGGGGTATAATACAGGATGTAACTCAGGATCAGTACAGGATAAGTAATGTCATGTATGTACACAGTGACTGCACCAGCAGCAGAATAGTGAGTGCAGCTCTGGGGTATAATACAGGATGTAACTCAGGATCAGTACAGGATAAGTAATGTCATGTATGTACACAGTGACTGCACCAGCAGCAGAATAGTGAGAGCAGCTCTGGGGTATAATACAGGATGTAACTCAGGATCAGTACAGGATAAGTAATGTCATGCGTGTACCCAGTGACTGCACCAGCAGCAGAATAGTGAGTGCAGCTCTGGGGTATAATACAGGATGTAACTCAGGATCAGTACAGGATAAGTAATGTCATGTTTGTACACAGTGACTGCACCAGCAGCAGCAGAATAGTGAGTGCAGCTCTGGGGTATAATACAGGATGTAACTCAGGATCAGTACAGGATAAGTAATGTCATGTATGTACACAGTGACTGCACCAGCAGCAGAATAGTGAGTGCAGCTCTGGGGTATAATACAGGATGTAACTCAGGATCAGTACAGGATAAGTAATGTCATGTATGTACACAGTGACTGCACCAGCAGCAGAATAGTAAGTGCAGCTCTGGAGTATAATACAGGATGTAACTCAGGATCAGTACAGGATAAGTAATGTCATGTATGTACACAGTGACTGCACCAGCAGCAGAATAGTGAGTGCAGCTCTGGGGTATAATACAGGATGTAACTCAGGATCAGTACAGGATAAGTAATGTCATGTATGTACACAGTGACTGCACCAGCAGCAGAATAGTGAGTGCAGCTCTGGGGTATAATACAGGATGTAACTCAGGATCAGTACAGGATAAGTAATGTCATGTATGTACACAGTGACTGCACCAGCAGCAGAATAGTGAGTGCAGCTCTGGGGTATAATACAGGATGTAACTCAGGATCAGTACAGGATAAGTAATGTCATGTATGTACACAGTGACTGCACCAGCAGCAGAATAGTGAGAGCAGCTCTGGAGGCGGTTACCTCGTTAGAGGAGGGTGTGTCTGTGTGTGGAGCTGCTGTGTGTTTGTGCTCCTGAGCTCCTGGAGGATCCATCTATCCACCCAGGGCCTGCTCTCTCCTCTCCCAGGGAGGGAGTTAGGTTCCTGGGGATGAGCGAGGGAGCCGACTCCCAGGCTCCTGCTTCCCGGTCTAGGCCGGCGGGAGGCAGGAGAGGTCAGCAACCGGCCAGAGCGATGGAGGACTCAGGGGTGAGACGGTCCACCAGGAGTCGCAGCAGTGTGACCCCCACCCCCCCTGAGTCTAATGTGAAGCAACACCCTAAGAACCTGGATGTCGGTGCGGGTGAGAGCGGTCCTTCCGGGGCTGGAGACATGAAGCGGAGTGCTCACAGAGGTAAGGCTGACCATGCGGGGGGAGGCTGGGCGGTGCAGGGGCCCCGGGAGTCTTTGTCCACCTATGCCTCCCGGGTCCAGAGCCACCTCTGTAAGTACGAAGAGGCAACCAAGACCATCAGGAGGCTCCGGGAGGAGCTGGGATGTGCCCGCGCCAGGGCGAACACAGCGCAAAAAAAACGGAAAACAGAAATTTATTGTGAAATTAACAAACTTAAAGCTGACATTGATAAGCTGATGAAGAGAAAGAACTTTATTTGTAATAACAGTGGACCATTTAAAGAAAAACTTTTAAATGATGAGAGATTTTCAGAAATGGCTGATACCAGAGAGCAAAGGCTGAAGGGGTTGCAGCCTGTGAGCCAGGTGGAGGAGGAGGACGATGATGATGATAACGAGCAGCAGTTCCCACCTGGCGGCCTGCAGGGAGATCAGCAGGCCTCGTGCAGTGGGCCCCCTGCAGGACAGTCAGCAGTAACACCTCGCTCGGGGGAGGACAGTGACACCGGCAGCCAGGGAGGGTCGCTCATGGCGCAGATCCGGCTGCTCGAGTCCCCAGTGCGCATGGAGAACTTTTCTTTTGGTGAGGAACTCCCAGAGGAAGCCGCTGGGGGGAGCAGCCGGAGGAAGAGTAAGAAGACCAGGCCCAAGCAGCAAGAAGAGGTACGTTTCATCTTTACCCCCCTCCCTGTACACCCCCCCGAGCAAAGCGCAGGGTCAGCTCACTGTGCAAGCCCTGCTACCCAAACCCCCCCGAGTTCTGCTGTGGACCCGGTGCAAAGGTGCAGGGAGATTACAGGTGTGACATCTGATGTGGCGATGGGCTCCGTCTCTGTTTGTGGTAACAGTGGGGGAGCAGGGGAGGCATCGGCCGCAAGGCCGGACAGTCAGGGCGGCTCGGCAGTGGCGATACCATCAAAATCCAGTGCTGCGGTGCGTCCCCCGGTGGGAGGGGGGGATAGCCCGGCACTGGTGGCAGCTTCCGGTGCCTCGGCGCCTCTTCATGCTGTTGCCGCTGATCACTTAGTTATGGGGCGGCGGCAGTGTGGAGGGGTCGCTGAGGCTGAGGGCTCCGGACCTCCCAGACAAAAAGTGTTATTCTGCGTTGGTGTTGGGGATAATTTGAATTCTACGGAAATTGGAGATCAGCGGCGCCTCACACCGGCTAAAGAGCAGCGGCGAATGTTACCAAGCCCCAGGAGAAGTAAAATAACATCTGCTACCGATGATGCGGAGGGCACAAGTGTGACAAGAGTTGGGGTCCCCTCTGGGCGATGCGCTGCGGGGGGACCCCCGTCCCTTGTGCCTGAAGATGCGGAGGTGGTCTTGTCTGCTAATATTGCTGCTGGTCCAGCCAGTGTGAGTGGAGTCAGTAATGTTGTGGTGGATAATGTGAGTGGTGCAGAACCGTTACCAGTTATGGGAGTGAGTGATGGAGTGACTGGTGGTGTGAGTGGCGCGGCTGAGTGTAACATGCAGGTGGGTAGTGTTAATGTGGTGGGTGCAGGGGTTGGTCCGGTTGCTCCCCCAGTGGCGGCCCCTGTTAAGAGCTATGCCAGTGTCGCTGCTGGGGGAAGTAGGGTTCCATCATCCTCGTCTCTGGGCTCTGGGGACGGCTTTTTGCAACGGCGCCTCCTGCAGGCCTTACAGAAGGGAGAAAGGACGATCAATGTAGCGGGGCAGGAGGTTGATTTGTCGTTTTGGATAGAGAGGCACGGCCTGTCTGCCTTCCGAGAGCAAAGAGGTAGGGAGACACCATGGTCGCTCCCAACAATCGGGCCAGGTGCTAACCGTAGGAATGTGGTCCGTCTTCGGTGGCGTGGCAGTGATGTGTGTCCCCCTCGGGCACGGGTAGTTGAGCTGCTGCTGAAGATGGACTTCAAGGCGGCTGACATCTTTGCCTTGATCCATCCCTATGGTACATCTGAGTTTGATATCAGCTTTGTTCGGCCGGAGGGGCTTGAGCTCTTCTGGCCCAACTATGAGCTGAGATACAACGAGCCCGAGTGGCGGGACTTTGCTGTGCAAGCAGTGTCCCGCCAGTGCGAACTCAAGAAAGTGACCGTTCTTACCCGTAACGAATCACTATCTTGCTTTGACATCATGACCTGGATAAATCGTTATGGAGAGGTACTGGGAGTACCCGAGAAAAATCGTGATGAGTATGGTATCTGGTCAGGGGCCTGGACCTTCATGGTGAAGTTGAGGCGTTCAGGTAACTCAGTCGCCCACATCCCTTCATCAGCCTTCCTGGGGAGGGATCGGATCCTGATCTTCTACCGGGGGCAGCCTAAGCTGTGTCACAGGTGCAGTGACCCCACACATTTCAGCGTTGTGTGGGGGTGTCGGCCATCTCGCCGCATCCTGTACAGGGCAGATTAGGTGTAACCTGTGTGGTGATCTCGGTCACCCGTACAGTCGTTGTCCTCTTTCCTTCGCTAATGCGGGCTCAGCCTCAGCGGATGAAAGCCATGAGGCTGAATCTGCTGGGGAGGGGACTAGCAGAGGCGGAGGAATGGAGGGGCCAGGGAAGAAAGACAGGAAAAAGACGCCTGCCCAGCTAAGGCGTCTAGAAAAGCGTCAACAGGAGAGAGAGCGGGGGGAGTCTCAGGCTGCTGGGACAACCTCTGGCGCTGTCCTGGAGACCACACCTGTCGCTAAGGCCCCAGGGGAGGATGTACTGGATGAGGAGGTCAGGAGGATCGAGAGAGAGGAAGGTGCCACGTCCTCAGACTCCTCCCATTATGAGAGTATGGACGAGGATAATAGGGCGTGGCTAGAGGAAAAGCGTAAGCGTGGCCCAAAAAGAAGAAAAAGGGTAAAAAGAAGGGAGGTGTAAGATCTTCTCCCACCCTGACTAAGGTACCCAAGGAAGGTGCAACCGACCCCCCGCTGGTCAAACTTTCAAATCGATTCCTGGCCCTGGATGGAGCCTCTCCTGCCGATGGAGGGGCTGAGGGTGAAGGGCCATTAATGTCGCCAGCATTAAGTCTGATGCGGCTAGATTTGCGGCCTTTGATTTTCTCGGCCGCGTTGAAGCCGACATTTTATTTTTGCAGGAGACCAGGCTGCCAGATTTGGCGGCCTGTTTAAAGCTAAGAGGGAATGGAGACACGGGCCTTCCTATTGGTCTCTTGCGGCCGAGCCGTCTAGCGGAGTGGCGGTCCTTTTTACCGCACCGGTAGAATGCCGACGAGTTATTGAGTTAGAAATGGGGAGGTGCCTGATTCTGGATGTCCTCATGAAGGGACAAGAACTTTGCCTAATTAACATCTATGGTCCCCAGTCCAAGTGGGACAGGAGGTGTCTCTTTATGAGGATCAAGCCCTACCTTTTTACAAGTCGGCAGGTGGTCTTTGGAGGGGACTTCAATGCTGTCACGAGGTCCCAGGATAGGGGAGGTTCCAGAGACAAGCTGACTTATGATAGCGTCTCTCCTTAGTCTGTCCTCTCCCCTCCTGGTGAAGGTGCGCTCTCTGGAGTATGAGAGGCTGGGCATGGGGAGGACCTCTCTCCTTAGTGTCCCTTAGTCTGTCCTCTCCCCCCTGGTGAAGGTGCGCTCTCTGGAGTATGAGAGGCTGGGCACGGGGAGGGCCTCTCTCCTTAGTGTCCCTTAGTCTGTCCTCTCCCCTCCTGGTGAAGGTGCGCTCTCTGGAGTATGAGAGGCTGGGCACGGGGAGGACTTCTCTCCTTAGTGTCCCTTAGTCTGTCCTCTCCCCTCCTGGTGAAGGTGCGCTCTCTGGAGTATGAGAGGCTGGGCACGGGGAGGGCCTCTCTCCTTAGTGTCCCTTAGTCTGTCCTCTCCCCTCCTGGTGAAGGTGCGCTCTCTGGAGTATGAGAGGCTGGGCACGGGGAGGACTTCTCTCCTTAGTGTCCCTTAGTCTGTCCTCTCCCCTCCTGGTGAAGGTGCGCTCTCTGGAGTATGAGAGGCTGGGCACGGGGAGGGCCTCTCTCCTTAGTGTCCCTTAGTCTGTCCTCTCCCCTCCTGGTGAAGGTGCGCTCTCTGGAGTATGAGAGGCTGGGCACGGGGAGGGCCTCTCTCCTTAGTGTCCCTTAGTCTGTCCTCTCCCTCCTGGTGAAGGTGCGCTCTCTGGAGTATGAGAGGCTGGGCACGGGGAGGGCCTCTCTCCTTAGTGTCCCTTAGTCTGTCCTCTCCCTCCTGGTGAAGGTGCGCTCTCTGGAGTATGAGAGGCTGGGCACGGGGAGGGCCTCTCTCCTTAGTGTCCCTTAGTCTGTCCTCTCCCTCCTGGTGAAGGTGCGCTCTCTGGAGTATGAGAGGCTGGGCACGGGGAGGGCCTCTCTCCTTAGTGTCCCTTAGTCTGTCCTCTCCCTCCTGGTGAAGGTGCGCTCTCTGGAGTATGAGAGGCTGGGCACTGGGAGGGCCTCTCTCCTTAGTGTCCCTTAGTCTGTCCTCTCCCCCCTGGTGAAGGTGCGCTCTCTGGAGTATGAGAGGCTGGGCACGGGGAGGGCCTCTCTCCTTAGTGTCCCTTCGTCTGTCCTCTCGCCTCCTGGTGAAGGTGCGCTCTCTGGAGTATGAGAGGCTGGGCACGGGGAGGGCCTCTCTCCTTAGTGTCCCTTAGTCTGTCCTCTCGCCTCCTGGTGAAGGTGCGCTCTCTGGAGTATGAGAGGCTGGGCACGGGGAGGGCCTCTCTCCTTAGTGTCCCTTAGTCTGTCCTCTCCCCTCCTGGTGAAGGTGCGCTCTCTGGAGTATGAGAGGCTGGGCACGGGGAGGACCTCTCTCCTTAGTGTCCCTTAGTCTGTCCTCTCCCCTCCTGGTGAAGGTGCGCTCTCTGGAGTATGAGAGGCTGGGCACGGGGAGGGCCTCTCTCCTTAGTGTCCCTTAGTCTGTCCTCTCCCTCCTGGTGAAGGTGCGCTCTCTGGAGTATGAGAGGCTGGGCACGGGGAGGACCTCTCTCCTTAGTGTCCCTTAGTCTGTCCTCTCCCCTCCTGGTGAAGGTGCGCTCTCTGGAGTATGAGAGGCTGGGCACGGGGAGGACCTCTCTCCTTAGTGTCCCTTAGTCTGTCCCCTCCCGTCCTGGTGAAGGTGCGCTCTCTGGAGTATGAGAGGCTGGGCACGGGGAGGGCCTCTCTCCTTAGTGTCCCTTAGTCTGTCCTCTCCCCCCCTGGTGAAGGTGCGCTCTCTGGAGTATGAGAGGCTGGGCACGGGGAGGACCTCTCTCCTTAGTGTCCCTTAGTCTGTCCCCTCCCGTCCTGGTGAAGGTGCGCTCTCTGGAGTATGAGAGGCTGGGCACGAGAAGGACCTCTCTCCTTAGTGTCCCTTAGTCTGTCCTCTCCCCCCTGGTGAAGGTGCGCTCTCTGGAGTATGAGAGGCTGGGCACGGGGAGGGCCTCTCTCCTTAGTGTCCCTTAGTCTGTCCTCTCCCTCCTGGTGAAGGTGCGCTCTCTGGAGTATGAGGGGCTGGGCACGGGGAGGACCTCTCTCCTTAGTGTCCCTTAGTCTGTCCTCTCCCTCCTGGTGAAGGTGCGCTCTCTGGAGTATGAGAGGCTGGGCACGGGGAGGGCCTCTCTCCTTAGTGTCCCTTCGTCTGTCCTCTCCCTCCTGGTGAAGGTGCGGTCTCTGGAGTATGAGAGGCTGGGCACTGGGGGGGGGGGCCTCTCTCCTTAGTGTCCCTTAGTCTGTCCTCTCCCCTCCTGGTGAAGGTGCGGTCTCTGGAGTATGAGAGGCTGGGCACGGGGAGGACCTCTCTCCTTAGTGTCCCTTAGTCTGTCCTCTCCCTCCTGGTGAAGGTGCGCTCTCTGGAGTATGAGAGGCTGGGCACGGGGAGGACCTCTCTCCTTAGTGTCCCTTAGTCTGTCCTCTCCCCTCCTGGTGAAGGTGCGCTCTCTGGAGTATGAGAGGCTGGGCACGGGGAGGACCTCTCTCCTTAGTGTCCCTTAGTCTGTCCCCTCCCGTCCTGGTGAAGGTGCGCTCTCTGGAGTATGAGAGGCTGGGCACGGGGAGGGCCTCTCTCCTTAGTGTCCCTTAGTCTGTCCTCTCCCCCCCTGGTGAAGGTGCGCTCTCTGGAGTATGAGAGGCTGGGCACGGGGAGGACCTCTCTCCTTAGTGTCCCTTAGTCTGTCCCCTCCCGTCCTGGTGAAGGTGCGCTCTCTGGAGTATGAGAGGCTGGGCACGGGGAGGGCCTCTCTCCTTAGTGTCCCTTAGTCTGTCCTCTCGCCTCCTGGTGAAGGTGCGCTCTCTGGAGTATGAGAGGCTGGGCACGGGGAGGACCTCTCTACTTAGTGTCCCTTAGTCTGCCCTCTCCCCCCTGGTGAAGGTGCGCTCTCTGGAGTATGAGAGGCTGGGCACGGGGAGGGCCTCTCTCCTTAGTGTCCCTTCGTCTGTCCTCTCCCTCCTGGTGAAGGTGCGGTCTCTGGAGTATGAGAGGCTGGGCACTGGGGGGGGGGGGGCCTCTCTCCTTAGTGTCCCTTAGTCTGTCCTCTCCCCTCCTGGTGAAGGTGCGGTCTCTGGAGTATGAGAGGCTGGGCACGGGGAGGACCTCTCTCCTTAGTGTCCCTTAGTCTGTCCTCTCCCTCCTGGTGAAGGTGCGCTCTCTGGAGTATGAGAGGCTGGGCACGGGGAGGACCTCTCTCCTTAGTGTCCCTTAGTCTGTCCTCTCCCCTCCTGGTGAAGGTGCGCTCTCTGGAGTATGAGAGGCTGGGCACGGGGAGGACCTCTCTCCTTAGTGTCCCTTAGTCTGTCCCCTCCCGTCCTGGTGAAGGTGCGCTCTCTGGAGTATGAGAGGCTGGGCACGGGGAGGGCCTCTCTCCTTAGTGTCCCTTAGTCTGTCCTCTCCCCCCCTGGTGAAGGTGCGCTCTCTGGAGTATGAGAGGCTGGGCACGGGGAGGACCTCTCTCCTTAGTGTCCCTTAGTCTGTCCCCTCCCGTCCTGGTGAAGGTGCGCTCTCTGGAGTATGAGAGGCTGGGCACGGGGAGGGCCTCTCTCCTTAGTGTCCCTTAGTCTGTCCTCTCGCCTCCTGGTGAAGGTGCGCTCTCTGGAGTATGAGAGGCTGGGCACGGGGAGGACCTCTCTCCTTAGTGTCCCTTAGTCTGTCCTCTCCTCTCCTGGTGAAGGTGCAGTCTCTGGAGTATGAGAGGCTGGGCACGGGGAGGGCCTCTCTCCTTAGTGTCCCTTAGTCTGTCCTCTCCCCCCTGGTGAAGGTGCGCTCTCTGGAGTATGAGAGGCTGGGCACGGGGAGGACCTCTCTCCTTAGTGTCCCTTAGTCTGTCCTCTCCCCCTGGTGAAGGTGCGCTCTCTGGAGTATGAGAGGCTGGGCACGGGGAGGACCTCTCTCCTTAGTGTCCCTTAGTCTGTCCTCTCTCCCCCCTGGTGAAGGTGCGCTCTCTGGAGTATGAGAGGCTGGGCACGGGGAGGGCCTCTCTCCTTAGTGTCCCTTAGTCTGTCCTCTCCCCTCCTGGTGAAGGTGCGCTCTCTGGAGTATGAGAGGCTGGGCACGGGGAGGACCTCTCTCCTTAGTGTCCCTTAGTCTGTCCTCTCCCTCCTGGTGAAGGTGCGCTCTCTGGAGTATGAGAGGCTGGGCACGGGGAGGACCTCTCTCCTTAGTGTCCCTTAGTCTGTCCTCTCCCCTCCTGGTGAAGGTGCGCTCTCTGGAGTATTAGAGGCTGGGCATGGGGAGGAACTCTCTCCTTAGTGTCCCTTAGTCTGTCCTCTCCTCTCCTGGTGAAGGTGCGCTCTCTGGAGTATGAGAGGCTGGGCACGGGGGGGGCCTCTCTCCTTAGTGTCCCTTAGTCTGTCCTCTCCCCCCTGGTGAAGGTGCGCTCTCTGGAGTATGAGAGGCTGGGCACGGGGAGGGCCTCTCTCCTTAGTGTCCCTTAGTCTGTCCTCTCCCTCCTGGTGAAGGTGCGCTCTCTGGAGTATGAGAGGCTGGGCACGGGGAGGGCCTCTCTCCTTAGTGTCCCTTAGTCTGTCCTCTCCCCCCTGGTGAAGGTGCGCTCTCTGGAGTATGAGAGGCTGGGCACGGGGAGGACCTCTCTCCTTAGTGTCCCTTAGTCTGTCCTCTCCCCTCCTGGTGAAGGTGCACTCTCTGGAGTATGAGAGGCTGGGCACGGGGAGGACCTCTCTCCTTAGTGTGCCTTAGTCTGTCCTCTCCCCCCTGGTGAAGGAGTGCTCTCTGGAGTATGAGAGGCTGGGCACGGGGAGGACCTCTCTCCTTAGTGTGCCTTAGTCTGTCCTCTCCCCCCTGGTGAAGGTGCGCTCTCTGGAGTATGAGAGGCTGGGCACGGGGAGGACCTCTCTCCTTAGTGTCTCTTAGTCTGTCCTCTCCCATCTTGTTGTTGTGTTGCTCGGCCGTTTCTTTGAGTTTATTTTGTTGCCATGTTCTAATCTTCCCTGGGATTTATGTTTTTCCCCTTTGTATAAGGTGATAGATGTGCGGGGCTCAGGCTCGGGCCCAGTATCAGTTATGTTGTGTCTTGTACCTGTGTCGTCGCTCTCGCTGTGGCTCCGGACGTACGGCTCTCGCCCTAGGTCAATGTTCTGTATGATGTCCGGACGGTCTGTAAGGAAGAGACAGGAGGATGAGCAGGTGCAGCCCCGCGCCCACCACCCCCGGGGCAGACACACGCAAGGGCAGACGCACGCCCCCCGCCCACCACCAGGCGGATACACGAGGAAACACTCACTGAGGGACAGGATCATCCGGTAGTTGTCGTTCATCACCTCCTTGTACAGATCCTTCTGCTCCGCACTCAGCGTCTCCCATTCTTTCCTCGTAAAATAAATCGCAACGTCCTCGAACGTCACCGGATCCTGGAGGAGAGAAGAGGCTGCAACCACCGAGCAGGAACATCCCCCCAATACCCTGCACACACCTAAGCACTACAGGGTCAGCTCCAGGGGGAGGAGGGGGGGGGCACTAGAGGGTCAGCTCCAGGGGGAGGAGGGGGGGGCACTACAGGGTCAGCTCCAGGGGGAGGAGGAGGGGGGGGGCACTAGAGGGTCAGCTCCAGGGGGAGGAGGGGGGGCACTAGAGGGTCAGCTCCAGGGGGAGGAGGGGGGGCACTAGAGGGTCAGCTCCAGGGGGAGGGGGGGGGCACTAGAGGGTCAGCTCCAGGGGGAGGTGGGGGCACTACAGGGTCAGCTCCAGGGGGAGGGGGGGGCACTAGAGGGTCAGCTCCAGGGGGAGGGGGGGGGGCACTAGAGGGTCAGCTCCAGGGGGAGGAGGAGGGGGGGCACTAGACGGTCAGCTCCAGGGGGAGGAGGGGGGGGGCACTAGAGGGTCAGCTCCAGGGGGAGGAGGGGGGGGGCACTAGAGGGTCAGCTCCAGGGGGAGGAGGGGGGGGGGGCACTAGAGGGTCAGCTCCAGGGGGAGGAGGGGGGGGGGCACTAGAGGGTCAGCTCCAGGGGGAGGAGGAGGGGGGGCACTAGAGGGTCAGCTCCAGGGGGAGGAGGGGGGGGGCACTAGAGGGTCAGCTCCAGGGGGAGGAGGAGGGGGGGCACTAGAGGGTCAGCTCCAGGGGGAGGAGGGGGGGGGCACTAGAGGGTCAGCTCCAGGGGGAGGAGGGGGGGGGCACTAGAGGGCCAGCTCCAGGGGGAGGAGGGGGGGGGCACTAGAGGGCCAGCTCCAGGGGGAGGAGGGGGGGGGGCACTAGAGGGCCAGCTCCAGGGGGAGGAGGGGGGGCACTAAAGGGTCAGCTCCAGGGGGAGGAGGGGGGGGGCACTAGAGGGTCAGCTCCAGGGGGAGGAGGGGGGGGGGCACTAGAGGGTCAGCTCCAGGGGGAGGAGGGGGGCACTACAGGGTCAGCTCCAGGGGGAGGAGGAGGGGGGGCACTAGAGGGTCAGCTCCAGGGGGAGGAGGGGGGGGGGCACTAGAGGGTCAGCTCCAGGGGGAGGAGGGGGGGGGGGCACTAGAGGGTCAGCTCCAGGGGGAGGAGGGGGGGCACTAGAGGGTCAGCTCCAGGGGGAGGAGGGGGGCACTACAGGGTCAGCTCCAGGGGGAGGAGGAGGGGGGGGGCACTAGAGGGTCAGCTCCAGGGGGAGGGGGGGGCACTAGAGGGTCAGCTCCAGGGGGAGGAGGGGGGGGGCACTAGAGGGTCAGCTCCAGGGGGAGGAGGGGGGGGGCACTAGAGGGTCAGCTCCAGGGGGAGGAGGGGGGCACTACAGGGTCAGCTCCAGGGGGAGGAGGAGGGGGCACCAGAGGGTCAGCTCCAGGGGGAGGGGGGGGGCACCAGAGGGTCAGCTCCAGGGGGAGGGGGGGGGTCACTAGAGGGTCAGCTCCAGGGGGAGGAGGAGGGGGGGCACTAGAGGGTCAGCTCCAGGGGGAGGAGGAGGGGGGGCACTAGAGGGTCAGCTCCAGGGGGAGGAGGGGGGGGGCACTAGAGGGTCAGCTCCAGGGGGAGGAGGAGGGGGGGCACTAGAGGGTCAGCTCCAGGGGGAGGAGGGGGGGGCACTAGAGGGTCAGCTCCAGGGGGAGGAGGGGGGGGGGGTCACCAGAGGGTCAGCTCCAGGGGGAGGAGGGGGGGGTCACCAGAGGGTCAGCTCCAGGGGGAGGAGGGGCACTACAGGGTCAGCTCCAGGGGGAGGAGGAGGGGGGGGCACTAGAGGGTCAGCTCCAGGGGGAGGAGGGGGGGCACTACAGGGTCAGCTCCAGGGGGAGGAGGGGGGGGGCACTAGAGGGTCAGCTCCAGGGGGAGGAGGGGGGGGGCACTAGAGGGTCAGCTCCAGGGGGAGGAGGGGGGGGGCACTAGAGGGTCAGCTCCAGGGGGAGGAGGGGGGGGGGGCACTAGAGGGTCAGCTCCAGGGGGAGGAGGGGGGGGCACTAGAGGGTCAGCTCCAGGGGGAGGAGGGGGGGGGGTCACCAGAGGGTCAGCTCCAGGGGGAGGAGGAGGGGGGGCACTAGAGGGTCAGCTCCAGGGGGAGGAGGGGGCACTACAGGGTCAGCTCCAGGGGGAGGAGGAGGGGGGGGCACTAGAGGGTCAGCTCCAGGGGGAGGAGGGGGGGCACTACAGGGTCAGCTCCAGGGGGAGGAGGGGGGGGCACTAGAGGGTCAGCTCCAGGGGGAGGAGGGGGGCACTACAGGGTCAGCTCCAGGGGGAGGAGGGGGGCACTACAGGGTCAGCTCCAGGGGGAGGAGGAGGGGGGGGCACTAGAGGGTCAGCTCCAGGGGGAGGAGGAGGGGGGGCACTAGAGGGTCAGCTCCAGGGGGAGGAGGGGGGGGCACTAGAGGGTCAGCTCCAGGGGGAGGAGGGGGGGCACTACAGGGTCAGCTCCAGGGGGAGGAGGAGGGGGGGGGGGCACTAGAGGGTCAGCTCCAGAGGGAGGAGGGGTGGGGCACTAGAGGGTCAGCTCCAGGGGGAGGAGGAGGGGGGCACTAGAGGGTCAGCTCCAGGGGGAGGAGGGGGGGGGGCACTAGAGGGTCAGCTCCAGGGGGAGGAGGGGGGGGGGCACTAGAGGGTCAGCTCCAGGGGGAGGAGGGGGGGGGGCACTAGAGGGTCAGCTCCAGGGGGAGGAGGAGGGGGGGGGGCACTAGAGGGTCAGCTCCAGGGGGAGGAGGGGGGGCACTAGAGGGTCAGCTCCAGGGGGAGGAGGGGGGGGGCACTAGAGGGTCAGCTCCAGGGGGAGGAGGGGGGGGCACTAGAGGGTCAGCTCCAGGGGGAGGAGGGGGGGGGCACTAGAGGGTCAGCTCCAGGGGGAGGAGGGGGGGGGCACTAGAGGGTCAGCTCCAGGGGGAGGAGGAGGGGGGGCACTAGAGGGTCAGCTCCAGGGGGAGGGGGGGGCACTAGAGGGTCAGCTCCAGGGGGAGGAGGGGGGGGGGCACTAGAGGGTCAGCTCCAGGGGGAGGAGGGGGGGGGCACTAGAGGGTCAGCTCCAGGGGGAGGAGGGGGGGGCACTAGAGGGTCAGCTCCAGGGGGAGGAGGGGGGGGGGGTCACCAGAGGGTCAGCTCCAGGGGGAGGAGGGGGGGGGGGTCACCAGAGGGTCAGCTCCAGGGGGAGGAGGGGCACTACAGGGTCAGCTCCAGGGGGAGGAGGGGGGGCACTAGAGGGTCAGCTCCAGGGGGAGGAGGAGGGGGGGCACTAGAGGGTCAGCTCCAGGGGGAGGAGGAGGGGGGGCACTAGAGGGTCAGCTCCAGGGGGAGGAGGAGGGGGGGCACTAGAGGGTCAGCTCCAGGGGGAGGAGGAGGGGGGGCACTAGAGGGTCAGCTCCAGGGGGAGGAGGAGGGGGGGCACTAGAGGGTCAGCTCCAGGGGGAGGAGGAGGGGGGGCACTACAGGGTCAGCTCCAGGGGGAGGAGGAGGGGGGGCACTAGAGGGTCAGCTCCAGTGGGGGGGGAGGGGGGGCACTAGAGGGTCAGCTCCAGGGGGAGGAGGAGGGGGGGGCACTACAGGGTCAGCTCCAGGGGGAGGAGGAGGGGGGGCACTAGAGGGTCAGCTCCAGGGGGGGGAGGGGGGGCACTAGAGGGTCAGCTCCAGGGGGAGGAGGGGGGGGGGCACTAGAGGGTCAGCTCCAGGGGGAGGAGGGGGGGGGGGCACTAGAGGGTCAGCTCCAGGGGGAGGAGGGGGGGGGGCACTAGAGGGTCAGCTCCAGGGGGAGGAGGAGGGGGGGCACTAGAGGGTCAGCTCCAGGGGGAGGAGGAGGGGGGGCACTAGAGGGTCAGCTCCAGGGGGAGGAGGGGGGGGGGGGCACTACAGGGTCAGCTCCAGGGGGAGGAGGAGGGGGGGGGCACTAGAGGGTCAGCTCCAGGGGGAGGAGGAGGGGGGGGGCACTAGAGGGTCAGCTCCAGAGGGAGGAGGGGGGGGGGGGGCACTAGAGGGTCAGCTCCAGGGGGAGGAGGAGGGGGGGGGGCACTAGAGGGTCAGCTCCAGGGGGAGGAGGAGGGGGGGGCACTAGAGGGTCAGCTCCAGGGGGAGGAGGGGGGGGGCACTAGAGGGTCAGCTCCAGGGGGAGGAGGGGGGGGCACTAGAGGGTCAGCTCCAGGGGGAGGAGGGGGGGGCACTAGAGGGTCAGCTCCAGGGGGAGGAGGGGGGGGCACTAGAGGGTCAGCTCCAGGGGGAGGAGGGGGGGGCACTAGAGGGTCAGCTCCAGGGGGAGGAGGGGGGGGGGCACTAGAGG
This sequence comes from Engystomops pustulosus, assembly GCF_040894005.1. Taxonomy (NCBI): domain Eukaryota; kingdom Metazoa; phylum Chordata; class Amphibia; order Anura; family Leptodactylidae; genus Engystomops; species Engystomops pustulosus. The sequence goes on from NC_092415.1 coordinate 214,232,423, forward strand.
GTCAGCTCCAGGGGGAGGGGGGGGGCACTAGAGGGTCAGCTCCAGGGGGAGGAGGGGGGGCACTACAGGGTCAGCTCCAGGGGGAGGAGGGGGGGCACTACAGGGTCAGCTCCAGGGGGAGGAGGGGGGGGGGCACTACAGGGTCAGCTCCAGGGGGAGGGGGGGGGCACTAGAGGGTCAGCTCCAGGGGGAGGGGGGGGGGGTCACCAGAGGGTCAGCTCCAGGGGGAGGAGGGGGGGCACTACAGGGTCAGCTCCAGGGGGAGGAGGGGGGGCACTACAGGGTCAGCTCCAGGGGGAGGAGGAGGGGGGGGGCACTAGAGGGTCAGCTCCAGGGGGAGGAGGAGGGGCACTAGAGGGTCAGCTCCAGGGGGAGGAGGAGGGGGGGGGGCACTAGAGGGTCAGCTCCAGGGGGAGGGTCATTGCTATAAGTATAGACTGTCAGCTCCGGGGCTCAGTGTCCACGAGTCATGTGATCATCCGGTACTCACCCGCTCCATAGCGGAGCTCTATGTACGCGCAGCCGCGACCACTTCCGGCAGATACAGGCGGAAGCCCAAGGAATGCCGGGAGATGTAGTCCTGAGCGCCGCCCAGCGCAGGGAGAACTCCGGTGCCTGAACTACAACTCCCGGCATGCAAAGCGACACCAACCAGGAAAAGGAAGGGGAGAGGCAAACGTTACCCATGACGCAGTGGGGTCGTGAGTCACATGATGAGTGGGGGCGTGTCCAGCAGTCCCAGGAGATAACGGGGAGATGCGTCTCTCTATCAGCAGTGATTGCACCGGAGACGCGCGGGACATGACAGTAATGCACGGTCTTATGGGGTCTTATGGTGGGGATAGTACTAAAGAGTTAGTAATATAGTTATTAAATAAGAATGTCCATAATACCCATAAACATGTAAATCATAACACAACCTCCGTGTACACGGCACCACCGGGTCCAGAGCCGCCGGAGATACTGGAGAATGATCCTGGAGCAAAGTACAACACGTCCCGCAAAAGACGAGTCATCCACCGGCTCCACAGCCAAAAAGTGACAACGCTCTGCCCCACATCAGGGATTTATATGGCAAATTTAGTAAAAAATAAGAAAAAAAGGAGAATCCAACCCCACAATGGTGACACTGGAAAGAGGGTCTCATCCGCAACAATAACGCAGTCACATGACCCCAATAACGGAATAGCGAAAATTTTATATCCTACAAAAGGGGCCAATGAGGAAACTGCAAGCCCCCCCTCCCCTCCTGCGCCTCTCCGTGCCCCCATAACACAAGTAACGGCCACATGTGGGGGATCTCTGCACTCGGGAGAAGTAACGGCCACATGTGGGGGGTCTCTGTACTCGGGAGAAGTAACGGCCACATGTGGGATGTCTCTGCACTCGGGAGAAGTAACGGCCACATGTGGGGGGTCTCTGTACTCAGGAGAAGTAACGGCCACATGTGGGGGGTCTCTGCACTCGGGAGAAGTAACGGCCACATGTGGGGGGTCTCTGCACTCGGGAGAAGTAACTGCCACATGTGGGGGGTCTCTGCACTCAGGAGAAGTAACGGCCACATGTGGGGGGTCTCTGCACTCGGGAGAAGTAACGGCCACATGTGGGGGTCTCTGCACTCGGGAGAAGTAACGGCCACATGTGGGAGGTCTCTGTACTCCGGAGAAGTAACGGCCACATGTGGGGGGTCTCTGCACTCGGGAGAAGTAACGGCCACATGTGGGGGGTCTCTGCACTCGGGAGAAGTAACGGCCACATGTGGGGGGTCTCTGCACTCGGGAGAAGTAACGGCCACATGTGGGGGGGCTCTGCACTCGGGAGAAGTAACGGCCACATGTGGGGGGTCTCTGCACTCGGGAGAAGTAACGGCCACATGTGGGGGGTCTCTGTACTCGGGAGAAGTAACGGCCACATGTGGGGGGTCTCTGTACTCCGGAGAAGTAACGGCCACATGTGGGGGGTCTCTGCACTCGGGAGAAGTAACTGCCACATGTGGGGGGTCTCTGCACTCGGGAGAAGTAACGGCCACATGTGGGGGGTCTCTGTACTCGGGAGAAGTAACGGCCACATGTGGGGGGGTCTCTGCACTCGGGAGAAGTAACGGCCACATGTGGGGGGTCTCTGCACTCGGGAGAAGTAACGGCCACATGTGGGGGGTCTCTGTACTCGGGAGAAGTAACGGCCGCATGTGGGGGGTCTCTGCACTCGGGAGAAGTAACGACCACATGTGGGGGGTCTCTGCACTCGGGAGGAGTAACGGCCACATGTGGGGGGGTCTCTGCACTCGGGAGAAGTAACGGCCACATGTGGGGGGTCTCTGTACTCCGGAGAAGTAACGGCCACATGTGGGGGTCTCTGCACTCGGGAGAAGTAACGGCCACATGTGGGGGTCTCTGCACTCGGGAGAAGTAACGGCCACATGTGGGGGTCTCTGCACTCGGGAGAAGTAACGGCCACATGTGGGGGGTCTCTGTACTCAGGAGAAGTAACGGCCACATGTGGGAGGTCTCTGCACTCGGGAGAAGTAACGGCCACATGTGGGGGGTCTCTGCACTCAGGAGAAGTAACGGCCACATGTGGGGGGTCTCTGCACTCGGGAGAAGTAACGGCCACATGTGGGGGGTCTCTGTACTCGGGAGAAGTAACGGCCACATGTGGGGGGTCTCTGCACTCGGGAGAAGTAACGGCCACATGTGGGGGTCTCTGCACTCGGGAGAAGTAACGGCCACATGTGGGGGGTCTCTGCACTCGAGAGAAGTAACGGCCACATGTGGGGGGTCTCTGTACTCGGGAGAAGTAACGGCCACATGTGGGGGGTCTCTGCACTCAGGAGAAGTAACGGCCACATGTGGGGGGTCTCTGCACTCGGGAGAAGTAACGGCCACATGTGGGAGTCTCTGTACTGGGGAGAAGTAACGGCCACATGTGGGGGGTCTCTGCACTCGGGAGAAGTAACGGCCACATGTGGAGGGTCTCTGCACTCGGGAGAAGTAACGGCCACATGTGGGGGGTCTCTGTACTCCGGAGAAGTAACGGCCACATGTGGGGGGTCTCTGCACTCAGGAGAAGTAACGGCCACATGTGGGGGGTCTCTGTACTCGGGAGAAGTAACGGCCACATGTGGGGGCTCTCTGCACTCGGGAGAAGTAACGGCCACATGTGGGGGGTCTCTGCACTCGGGAGAAGTAACGGCCACATGTGGGGGGTCTCTGCACTCGAGAGAAGTAACGGCCACATGTGGGGGGTCTCTGTACTCGGGAGAAGTAACGGCCACATGTGGGGGGTCTCTGCACTCAGGAGAAGTAACGGCCACATGTGGGGGGTCTCTGCACTCGGGAGAAGTAACGGCCACATGTGGGGGGTCTCTGCACTCGGGAGAAGTAACGGCCACATGTGGGGGGTCTCTGTACTCCGGAGAAGTAACGGCCACATGTGGGGGGTCTCTGCACTCAGGAGAAGTAACGGCCACATGTGGGGGGTCTCTGTACTCCGGAGAAGTAACGGCCACATGTGGGGGTCTCTGCACTCGAGAGAAGTAACGGCCACATGTGGGGGGTCTCTGTACTTGGAAGAAGTAACGGCCACATGTGGGGGGTCTCTGTACTCCGGAGAAGTAACGGCCACATGTGGGGGGTCTCTGCACTCGGGAGAAGTAACGGCCACATGTGGGGGTCTCTGCACTCGAGAGAAGTAACGGCCACATGTGGGGGTTTTCTGTACTCGGGAGAAGTAACGGCCACATGTGGGGGGTCTCTGCACTCGGGAGAAGTAACGGCCACATGTGGGGGGTCTCTGTACTCAGGAGAAGTAACGGCCACATGTGGGGGGTCTCTTTACTCAGGAGAAGTAACGGCCACATGTGGGGGGTCTCTGCACTCGGGAGAAGTAACAGCCACATGTGGGGGGTCTCTGCACTCGGGAGAAGTAACAGCCACATGTGGGGTCTCTGTACTCGGGAGAAGTAACAGCCACATGTGGGGGGTCTCTGTACTCGGGAGAAGTAACGGCCACATGTGGGGGGTCTCTGTACTCGGGAGAAGTAACGGCCACATGTGGGGGGTCTCTGTACTCAGGAGAAGTAACGTCCACATGTGGGAGGTCTCTGCACTCGGGAGAAGTAACGGCCACATGTGGGGGGTCTCTACACTCAGGAGAAGTAACGGCCACATGTGGGGGGTCTCTGCACTCGGGAGAAGTAACGGCCACATGTGGGGGGTCTCTGTACTCAGGAGAAGTAACGGCCACATGTGGGGGGTCTCTGCAATCGGGAGAAGTAACGGCCACATGTGGGGGGTCTCTGCACTCGGGAGAAGTAACGGCCACATGTGGGGGGTCTCTGCACTCGGGAGAAGTAACGTCCACATGTGGGGGGTCTCTGCACTCGGGAGAAGTAACGGCCACATGTGGGGGTCTCTGCACTCGGGAGAAGTAACGGCCACATGTGGGGGGTCTCTGTACTCGGGAGAAGTAACGGCCACATGTGGGGGGTCTCTGCACTCGGGAGAAGTAACGGCCACAGGGGGGGGGGGGGCTCTGCACTCGGGAGAAGTAACGGCCACATATGGGGGGTCTCTGCACTCGGGAGAAGTAACGGCCACATGTGGGGGGGTCTTTGTACTCTGGAGAAGTAACGGCCACATGTGGAGGGTCTCTGTACTCGGGAGAAGTAACGGCCACATGTGGGGGGTCTCTGCACTCGGGAGAAGTAACGGCCACATGTGGGGGGTCTCTACACTCGGGAGAAGTAACGGACACATGTGGGGGGTCTCTACACTCTGGAGAAGTAACGGCCACATGTGGGGGGTCTCTGCACTCAGGAGAAGTAACGGCCACATGTGGGGGGTCTCTGTACTCCGGAGAAGTAACGGCCACATGTGGGGGGTCTCTGCACTCAGGAGAAGTAACGGCCACATGTGGGGGGTCTCTGTACTCCGGAGAAGTAACGGCCACATGTGGGGGTCTCTGCACTCGAGAGAAGTAACGGCCACATGTGGGGGTCTCTGCACTCGAGAGAAGTAACGGCCACATGTGGGGGGTCTCTGCACTCGGGAGAAGTAACGGCCACATGTGGGGGGTCTCTGCACTCGGGAGAAGTAACGGCCACATGTGGGGGGTCTCTGCACTGGGGAGAAGTAACGGCCACATGTGGGGGGTTTCTGTACTCGGGAGAAGTAACGGCCACATGTGGGGGGTCTCTGTACTCGGGAGAAGTAACGGCCACATGTGGGGGGTCTCTGTACTCAGGAGAAGTAATGGCCACATGTGGGAGGTCTCTGCACTAGGGAGAAGTAACGGCCACATGTGGGGGGTTTCTGTACTCGGGAGAAGTAACGGCCACATGTGGGGGGTCTCTGTACTCAGGAGAAGTAATGGCCACATGTGGGAGGTCTCTGCACTAGGGAGAAGTAACGGCCACATGTGGGGGTCTCTGCACTCGAGAGAAGTAACGGCCACATGTGGGGGGTCTCTGTACTGGGGAGAAGTAACGGCCACATGTTGGGGGTCTCTGTACTCGGGAGAAGTAACGGCCACATGTGGGGGGTCTCTGTACTCGGGAGAAGTAACGGCCACATGTTGGGGGTCTCTGTACTCGGGAGAAGTAACGGCCACATGTGGGGGTCTCTGTACTCGGGAGAAGTAACGGCCACATGTGGGGGGTCTGTGCACTCAGGAGAAGTAACGGCCACATGTGGGGGGTCTCTGTACTCCGGAGAAGTAACGGCCACATGTGGGGGGTCTCTGCACTCAGGAGAAGTAACGGCCACATGTGGGGGGTCTCTGTACTCGGGAGAAGTAACGGCCACATGTGGAGGGTCTCTGTACTCGAGAGAAGTAACGGCCACATGTGGGGGTCTCTGCACTCGAGAGAAGTAACGGCCACATGTGGGGGGTTTCTGTACTCGGGAGAAGTAACGGCCACATGTGGGGGGTCTCTGTACTCAGGAGAAGTAATGGCCACATGTGGGAGGTCTCTGCACTCGGGAGAAGTAACGGCCACATGTGGGGGTCTCTGCACTCGAGAGAAGTAACGGCCACATGTGGGGGGTCTCTGTACTCGGGAGAAGTAACGGCCACATGTGGGGGGTCTGTGCACTCAGGAGAAGTAACGGCCACATGTGGGGGGTCTCTGCAATCGGGAGAAGTAACGGCCACATGTGGGGGGTCTCTGCACTCGGGAGAAGTAACGGCCACATGTGGGGGGTCTCTGCACTCGGGAGAAGTAACGTCCACATGTGGGGGGTCTCTGCACTCGGGAGAAGTAACGGCCACATGTGGGGGGTCTCTGCACTCGGGAGAAGTAACGGCCACATGTGGGGGGTCTCTGCACTCGGGAGAAGTAACGGCCACATGTGGGTGGTCTCTGTACTCTGGAGAAGTAACGGCCACATGTGGGTGGTCTCTGCACTCGGGAGAAGTAACGGCCACATGTGGGGGGGGTCTCTGTACTCGGGAGAAGTAACGGCCACATGTGGGGGGTCTCTGCACTCGGGAGAAGTAACGTCCACATGTGGGGGGTCTCTGCACTCGGGAGAAGTAACGGCCACATGTGGGGGGTCTCTGTACTCGGGAGAAGTAACGGCCACATGTGGGGGGTCTCTGCACTCGGGAGAAGTAACTGCCACATGTGGGGGGTCTCTGCACTCGGGAGAAGTAACGGCCACATGTGGGGGGTCTCTGTACTCGGGAGAAGTAACGGCCACATGTGGGGGGGTCTCTGCACTCGGGAGAAGTAACGGCCACATGTGGGGGGTCTCTGCACTCGGGAGAAGTAACGGCCACATGTTGGGGGTCTCTGTACTCGGGAGAAGTAACGGCCGCATGTGGGGGGTCTCTGCACTCGGGAGAAGTAACGACCACATGTGGGGGGTCTCTGCACTCGGGAGGAGTAACGGCCACATGTGGGGGGGTCTCTGCACTCGGGAGAAGTAACGGCCACATGTGGGGGGTCTCTGTACTCCGGAGAAGTAACGGCCACATGTGGGGGTCTCTGCACTCGGGAGAAGTAACGGCCACATGTGGGGGTCTCTGCACTCGGGAGAAGTAACGGCCACATGTGGGGGTCTCTGCACTCGGGAGAAGTAACGGCCACATGTGGGGGGTCTCTGTACTCAGGAGAAGTAACGGCCACATGTGGGAGGTCTCTGCACTCGGGAGAAGTAACGGCCACATGTGGGGGGTCTCTGCACTCAGGAGAAGTAACGGCCACATGTGGGGGGTCTCTGCACTCGGGAGAAGTAACGGCCACATGTGGGGGGTCTCTGTACTCGGGAGAAGTAACGGCCACATGTGGGGGGTCTCTGCACTCGGGAGAAGTAACGGCCACATGTGGGGGTCTCTGCACTCGGGAGAAGTAACGGCCACATGTGGGGGGTCTCTGCACTCGAGAGAAGTAACGGCCACATGTGGGGGGTCTCTGTACTCGGGAGAAGTAACGGCCACATGTGGGGGGTCTCTGCACTCAGGAGAAGTAACGGCCACATGTGGGGGGTCTCTGCACTCGGGAGAAGTAACGGCCACATGTGGGAGTCTCTGTACTGGGGAGAAGTAACGGCCACATGTGGGGGGTCTCTGCACTCGGGAGAAGTAACGGCCACATGTGGAGGGTCTCTGCACTCGGGAGAAGTAACGGCCACATGTGGGGGGTCTCTGTACTCCGGAGAAGTAACGGCCACATGTGGGGGGTCTCTGCACTCAGGAGAAGTAACGGCCACATGTGGGGGGTCTCTGTACTCGGGAGAAGTAACGGCCACATGTGGGGGCTCTCTGCACTCGGGAGAAGTAACGGCCACATGTGGGGGGTCTCTGCACTCGGGAGAAGTAACGGCCACATGTGGGGGGTCTCTGCACTCGAGAGAAGTAACGGCCACATGTGGGGGGTCTCTGTACTCGGGAGAAGTAACGGCCACATGTGGGGGGTCTCTGCACTCAGGAGAAGTAACGGCCACATGTGGGGGGTCTCTGCACTCGGGAGAAGTAACGGCCACATGTGGGGGGTCTCTGCACTCGGGAGAAGTAACGGCCACATGTGGGGGGTCTCTGTACTCCGGAGAAGTAACGGCCACATGTGGGGGGTCTCTGCACTCAGGAGAAGTAACGGCCACATGTGGGGGGTCTCTGTACTCCGGAGAAGTAACGGCCACATGTGGGGGTCTCTGCACTCGAGAGAAGTAACGGCCACATGTGGGGGGTCTCTGTACTTGGAAGAAGTAACTGCCACATGTGGGGGGTCTCTGTACTCCGGAGAAGTAACGGCCACATGTGGGGGGTCTCTGCACTCGGGAGAAGTAACGGCCACATGTGGGGGTCTCTGCACTCGAGAGAAGTAACGGCCACATGTGGGGGTTTTCTGTACTCGGGAGAAGTAACGGCCACATGTGGGGGGTCTCTGCACTCGGGAGAAGTAACGGCCACATGTGGGGGGTCTCTGTACTCAGGAGAAGTAACGGCCACATGTGGGGGGTCTCTGTACTCAGGAGAAGTAACGGCCACATGTGGGGGGTCTCTGCACTCGGGAGAAGTAACAGCCACATGTGGGGGGTCTCTGCACTCGGGAGAAGTAACAGCCACATGTGGGGTCTCTGTACTCGGGAGAAGTAACAGCCACATGTGGGGGGTCTCTGTACTCGGGAGAAGTAACGGCCACATGTGGGGGGTCTCTGTACTCGGGAGAAGTAACGGCCACATGTGGGGGGTCTCTGTACTCAGGAGAAGTAACGTCCACATGTGGGAGGTCTCTGCACTCGGGAGAAGTAACGGCCACATGTGGGGGGTCTCTACACTCAGGAGAAGTAACGGCCACATGTGGGGGGTCTCTGCACTCGGGAGAAGTAACGGCCACATGTGGGGGGTCTCTGTACTCAGGAGAAGTAACGGCCACATGTGGGGGGTCTCTGCAATCGGGAGAAGTAACGTCCACATGTGGGAGGTCTCTGCACTCGGGAGAAGTAACGGCCACATGTGGGGGGTCTCTACACTCAGGAGAAGTAACGGCCACATGTGGGGGGTCTCTGCACTCGGGAGAAGTAACGGCCACATGTGGGGGGTCTCTGTACTCCGGAGAAGTAACGGCCACATGTGGGGGGTCTCTGCACTCAGGAGAAGTAACGGCCACATGTGGGGGGTCTCTGTACTCCGGAGAAGTAACGGCCACATGTGGGGGTCTCTGCACTCGAGAGAAGTAACGGCCACATGTGGGGGGTCTCTGCACTCGGGAGAAGTAACGGCCACATGTGGGGGGTCTCTGTACTCCGGAGAAGTAACGGCCACATGTGGGGGGTCTCTGCACTCAGGAGAAGTAACGGCCACATGTGGGGGGTCTCTGTACTCCGGAGAAGTAACGGCCACATGTGGGGGTCTCTGCACTCGAGAGAAGTAACGGCCACATGTGGGGGGTCTCTGTACTTGGAAGAAGTAACTGCCACATGTGGGGGGTCTCTGTACTCCGGAGAAGTAACGGCCACATGTGGGGGGTCTCTGCACTCGGGAGAAGTAACGGCCACATGTGGGGGTCTCTGCACTCGAGAGAAGTAACGGCCACATGTGGGGGTTTTCTGTACTCGGGAGAAGTAACGGCCACATGTGGGGGGTCTCTGCACTCGGGAGAAGTAACGGCCACATGTGGGGGGTCTCTGTACTCAGGAGAAGTAACGGCCACATGTGGGGGGTCTCTGTACTCAGGAGAAGTAACGGCCACATGTGGGGGGTCTCTGCACTCGGGAGAAGTAACAGCCACATGTGGGGGGTCTCTGCACTCGGGAGAAGTAACAGCCACATGTGGGGTCTCTGTACTCGGGAGAAGTAACAGCCACATGTGGGGGGTCTCTGTACTCGGGAGAAGTAACGGCCACATGTGGGGGGTCTCTGTACTCGGGAGAAGTAACGGCCACATGTGGGGGGTCTCTGTACTCAGGAGAAGTAACGTCCACATGTGGGAGGTCTCTGCACTCGGGAGAAGTAACGGCCACATGTGGGGGGTCTCTACACTCAGGAGAAGTAACGGCCACATGTGGGGGGTCTCTGCACTCGGGAGAAGTAACGGCCACATGTGGGGGGTCTCTGTACTCAGGAGAAGTAACGGCCACATGTGGGGGGTCTCTGCAATCGGGAGAAGTAACGGCCACATGTGGGGGGTCTCTGCACTCGGGAGAAGTAACGGCCACATGTGGGGGGTCTCTGCACTCGGGAGAAGTAACGGCCACATGTGGGGGGTCTTTGCACTCGGGAGAAGTAACGTCCACATGTGGGGGGTCTCTGCACTCGGGAGAAGTAACGGCCACATGTGGGGGTCTCTGCACTCGGGAGAAGTAACGGCCACATGTGGGGGGTCTCTGTACTCGGGAGAAGTAATGGCCACATGTGGGGGGTCTCTGCACTCGGGAGAAGTAACGGCCACAGGGGGGGGGGGGCTCTGCACTCGGGAGAAGTAACGGCCACATATGGGGGGTCTCTGCACTCGGGAGAAGTAACGGCCACATGTGGGGGGGTCTTTGTACTCTGGAGAAGTAACGGCCACATGTGGAGGGTCTCTGTACTCGGGAGAAGTAACGGCCACATGTGGGGGGTCTCTGCACTCGGGAGAAGTAACGGCCACATGTGGGGGGTCTCTACACTCGGGAGAAGTAACGGACACATGTGGGGGGTCTCTACACTCTGGAGAAGTAACGGCCACATGTGGGGGGTCTCTGCACTCAGGAGAAGTAACGGCCACATGTGGGGGGTCTCTGTACTCCGGAGAAGTAACGGCCACATGTGGGGGGTCTCTGCACTCAGGAGAAGTAACGGCCACATGTGGGGGGTCTCTGTACTCCGGAGAAGTAACGGCCACATGTGGGGGTCTCTGCACTCGAGAGAAGTAACGGCCACATGTGGGGGTCTCTGCACTCGAGAGAAGTAACGGCCACATGTGGGGGGTCTCTGCACTCGGGAGAAGTAACGGCCACATGTGGGGGGTCTCTGCACTCGGGAGAAGTAACGGCCACATGTGGGGGGTCTCTGCACTGGGGAGAAGTAACGGCCACATGTGGGGGGTTTCTGTACTCGGGAGAAGTAACGGCCACATGTGGGGGGTCTCTGTACTCGGGAGAAGTAACGGCCACATGTGGGGGGTCTCTGTACTCAGGAGAAGTAATGGCCACATGTGGGAGGTCTCTGCACTAGGGAGAAGTAACGGCCACATGTGGGGGGTTTCTGTACTCGGGAGAAGTAACGGCCACATGTGGGGGGTCTCTGTACTCAGGAGAAGTAATGGCCACATGTGGGAGGTCTCTGCACTAGGGAGAAGTAACGGCCACATGTGGGGGTCTCTGCACTCGAGAGAAGTAACGGCCACATGTGGGGGGTCTCTGTACTGGGGAGAAGTAACGGCCACATGTTGGGGGTCTCTGTACTCGGGAGAAGTAACGGCCACATGTGGGGGGTCTCTGTACTCGGGAGAAGTAACGGCCACATGTTGGGGGTCTCTGTACTCGGGAGAAGTAACGGCCACATGTGGGGGTCTCTGTACTCGGGAGAAGTAACGGCCACATGTGGGGGGTCTGTGCACTCAGGAGAAGTAACGGCCACATGTGGGGGGTCTCTGTACTCCGGAGAAGTAACGGCCACATGTGGGGGGTCTCTGCACTCAGGAGAAGTAACGGCCACATGTGGGGGGTCTCTGTACTCGGGAGAAGTAACGGCCACATGTGGAGGGTCTCTGTACTCGAGAGAAGTAACGGCCACATGTGGGGGTCTCTGCACTCGAGAGAAGTAACGGCCACATGTGGGGGGTTTCTGTACTCGGGAGAAGTAACGGCCACATGTGGGGGGTCTCTGTACTCAGGAGAAGTAATGGCCACATGTGGGAGGTCTCTGCACTCGGGAGAAGTAACGGCCACATGTGGGGGTCTCTGCACTCGAGAGAAGTAACGGCCACATGTGGGGGGTCTCTGTACTCGGGAGAAGTAACGGCCACATGTGGGGGGTCTGTGCACTCAGGAGAAGTAACGGCCACATGTGGGGGGTCTCTGCAATCGGGAGAAGTAACGGCCACATGTGGGGGGTCTCTGCACTCGGGAGAAGTAACGGCCACATGTGGGGGGTCTCTGCACTCGGGAGAAGTAACGTCCACATGTGGGGGGTCTCTGCACTCGGGAGAAGTAACGGCCACATGTGGGGGGTCTCTGCACTCGGGAGAAGTAACGGCCACATGTGGGGGGTCTCTGCACTCGGGAGAAGTAACGGCCACATGTGGGTGGTCTCTGTACTCTGGAGAAGTAACGGCCACATGTGGGTGGTCTCTGCACTCGGGAGAAGTAACGGCCACATGTGGGGGGGGTCTCTGTACTCGGGAGAAGTAACGGCCACATGTGGGGGTCTCTGCACTCGGGAGAAGTAACGTCCACATGTGGGGGGTCTCTGCACTCGGGAGAAGTAACGGCCACATGTGGGGGGTCTCTGTACTCGGGAGAAGTAACGGCCACATGTGGAGGGTCTCTGTACTCGGGAGAAGTAACGGCCACATGTGGGGGGTCTCTGCACTCGGGAGAAGTAACGGCCACATGTGGGGGGTCTCTACACTCGGGAGAAGTAACGGCCACATGTGGGGGGTCTCTACACTCGGGAGAAGTAACGGCCACATGTGGGGGGTCTCTGCACTCGGGAGAAGTAACGGCCACATGTGGGGGGGTCTCTGTACTCGGGAGAAGTATCGGCCACATGTGGGGGGTCTCTGCACTCGGGAGAAGTAACGGCCACATGTGGGGGGGGTCTCTGCACTCGGGAGAAGTAACGGCCACATGTGGGAGGTCTCTGCACTCGGGAGAAGTAACGGCCACATGTGGGGGGTCTCTGCACTCGGGAGAAGTAACGGCCACATGTGGGGGGTCTCTGTACTCAGGAGAAGTAACGGCCACATGTGGGGGGGTCTCTGCACTCGGGAGAAGTAACGGCCACATGTGGGGGGTCTCTGCACTCGGGAGAAGTAACGGCCACATGTGGGGGGTCTCTGTACTCGGGAGAAGTAACGGCCACATGTGGGGGGTCTCTGTACTCAGGAGAAGTAACGGCCACATGTGGGGGGGTCTTTGCACTCAGGAGAAGTAACGGCCACATGTGGGGGGTCTCTGTACTCGGGAGAAGTAACGGCCACATGTGGGGGGTCTCTGTACTCGGGAGAAGTAACGGCCGCATATGGGGGGTCTCTGCACTCGGGAGAAGTAACGACCACATGTGGGGGGTCTCTGCACTCGGGAGGAGTAACGGCCACATGTGGGGGGGTCTCTGCACTCGGGAGAAGTAACGGCCACATGTGGGGGGTCTCTGTACTCCGGAGAAGTAACGGCCACATGTGGGGGTCTCTGCACTCGGGAGAAGTAACGGCCACATGTGGGGGTCTCTGCACTCGGGAGAAGTAACGGCCACATGTGGGGGTCTCTGCACTCGGGAGAAGTAACGGCCACATGTGGGGGGTCTCTGTACTCAGGAGAAGTAACGGCCACATGTGGGAGGTCTCTGCACTCGGGAGAAGTAACGGCCACATGTGGGGGGTCTCTGCACTCAGGAGAAGTAACGGCCACATGTGGGGGGTCTCTGCACTCGGGAGAAGTAACGGCCACATGTGGGGGGTCTCTGTACTCGGGAGAAGTAACGGCCACATGTGGGGGGTCTCTGCACTCGGGAGAAGTAACGGCCACATGTGGGGGTCTCTGCACTCGGGAGAAGTAACGGCCACATGTGGGGGGTCTCTGCACTCGAGAGAAGTAACGGCCACATGTGGGGGGTCTCTGTACTCGGGAGAAGTAACGGCCACATGTGGGGGGTCTCTGCACTCAGGAGAAGTAACGGCCACATGTGGGGGGTCTCTGCACTCGGGAGAAGTAACGGCCACATGTGGGAGTCTCTGTACTGGGGAGAAGTAACGGCCACATGTGGGGGGTCTCTGCACTCGGGAGAAGTAACGGCCACATGTGGAGGGTCTCTGCACTCGGGAGAAGTAACGGCCACATGTGGGGGGTCTCTGTACTCCGGAGAAGTAACGGCCACATGTGGGGGGTCTCTGCACTCAGGAGAAGTAACGGCCACATGTGGGGGGTCTCTGTACTCGGGAGAAGTAACGGCCACATGTGGGGGCTCTCTGCACTCGGGAGAAGTAACGGCCACATGTGGGGGGTCTCTGCACTCGGGAGAAGTAACGGCCACATGTGGGGGGTCTCTGCACTCGAGAGAAGTAACGGCCACATGTGGGGGGTCTCTGTACTCGGGAGAAGTAACGGCCACATGTGGGGGGTCTCTGCACTCAGGAGAAGTAACGGCCACATGTGGGGGGTCTCTGCACTCGGGAGAAGTAACGGCCACATGTGGGGGGTCTCTGCACTCGGGAGAAGTAACGGCCACATGTGGGGGGTCTCTGTACTCCGGAGAAGTAACGGCCACATGTGGGGGGTCTCTGCACTCAGGAGAAGTAACGGCCACATGTGGGGGGTCTCTGTACTCCGGAGAAGTAACGGCCACATGTGGGGGTCTCTGCACTCGAGAGAAGTAACGGCCACATGTGGGGGGTCTCTGTACTTGGAAGAAGTAACTGCCACATGTGGGGGGTCTCTGTACTCCGGAGAAGTAACGGCCACATGTGGGGGGTCTCTGCACTCGGGAGAAGTAACGGCCACATGTGGGGGTCTCTGCACTCGAGAGAAGTAACGGCCACATGTGGGGGTTTTCTGTACTCGGGAGAAGTAACGGCCACATGTGGGGGGTCTCTGCACTCGGGAGAAGTAACGGCCACATGTGGGGGGTCTCTGTACTCAGGAGAAGTAACGGCCACATGTGGGGGGTCTCTGTACTCAGGAGAAGTAACGGCCACATGTGGGGGGTCTCTGCACTCGGGAGAAGTAACAGCCACATGTGGGGGGTCTCTGCACTCGGGAGAAGTAACAGCCACATGTGGGGTCTCTGTACTCGGGAGAAGTAACAGCCACATGTGGGGGGTCTCTGTACTCGGGAGAAGTAACGGCCACATGTGGGGGGTCTCTGTACTCGGGAGAAGTAACGGCCACATGTGGGGGGTCTCTGTACTCAGGAGAAGTAACGTCCACATGTGGGAGGTCTCTGCACTCGGGAGAAGTAACGGCCACATGTGGGGGGTCTCTACACTCAGGAGAAGTAACGGCCACATGTGGGGGGTCTCTGCACTCGGGAGAAGTAACGGCCACATGTGGGGGGTCTCTGTACTCAGGAGAAGTAACGGCCACATGTGGGGGGTCTCTGCAATCGGGAGAAGTAACGGCCACATGTGGGGGGTCTCTGCACTCGGGAGAAGTAACGGCCACATGTGGGGGGTCTCTGCACTCGGGAGAAGTAACGGCCACATGTGGGGGGTCTTTGCACTCGGGAGAAGTAACGTCCACATGTGGGGGGTCTCTGCACTCGGGAGAAGTAACGGCCACATGTGGGGGTCTCTGCACTCGGGAGAAGTAACGGCCACATGTGGGGGGTCTCTGTACTCGGGAGAAGTAACGGCCACATGTGGGGGGTCTCTGCACTCGGGAGAAGTAACGGCCACAGGGGGGGGGGGGGGGGCTCTGCACTCGGGAGAAGTAACGGCCACATATGGGGGGTCTCTGCACTCGGGAGAAGTAACGGCCACATGTGGGGGGGTCTTTGTACTCTGGAGAAGTAACGGCCACATGTGGAGGGTCTCTGTACTCGGGAGAAGTAACGGCCACATGTGGGGGGTCTCTGCACTCGGGAGAAGTAACGGCCACATGTGGGGGGTCTCTACACTCGGGAGAAGTAACGGACACATGTGGGGGGTCTCTACACTCTGGAGAAGTAACGGCCACATGTGGGGGGTCTCTGCACTCAGGAGAAGTAACGGCCACATGTGGGGGGTCTCTGTACTCCGGAGAAGTAACGGCCACATGTGGGGGGTCTCTGCACTCAGGAGAAGTAACGGCCACATGTGGGGGGTCTCTGTACTCCGGAGAAGTAACGGCCACATGTGGGGGTCTCTGCACTCGAGAGAAGTAACGGCCACATGTGGGGGTCTCTGCACTCGAGAGAAGTAACGGCCACATGTGGGGGGTCTCTGCACTCGGGAGAAGTAACGGCCACATGTGGGGGGTCTCTGCACTCGGGAGAAGTAACGGCCACATGTGGGGGGTCTCTGCACTGGGGAGAAGTAACGGCCACATGTGGGGGGTTTCTGTACTCGGGAGAAGTAACGGCCACATGTGGGGGGTCTCTGTACTCGGGAGAAGTAACGGCCACATGTGGGGGGTCTCTGTACTCAGGAGAAGTAATGGCCACATGTGGGAGGTCTCTGCACTAGGGAGAAGTAACGGCCACATGTTGGGGGTCTCTGTACTCGGGAGAAGTAACGGCCACATGTGGGGGTCTCTGTACTCGGGAGAAGTAACGGCCACATGTGGGGGGTCTGTGCACTCAGGAGAAGTAACGGCCACATGTGGGGGGTCTCTGTACTCCGGAGAA
Organism: Engystomops pustulosus; assembly: GCF_040894005.1. NCBI lineage: Eukaryota > Metazoa > Chordata > Amphibia > Anura > Leptodactylidae > Engystomops > Engystomops pustulosus. The sequence continues at coordinate 214,248,887 of NC_092415.1, forward strand.
GTAACGGCCACATGTGGGGGGTCTCTGCACTCAGGAGAAGTAACGGCCACATGTGGGGGGTCTCTGTACTCGGGAGAAGTAACGGCCACATGTGGAGGGTCTCTGTACTCGAGAGAAGTAACGGCCACATGTGGGGGTCTCTGCACTCGAGAGAAGTAACGGCCACATGTGGGGGGTTTCTGTACTCGGGAGAAGTAACGGCCACATGTGGGGGGTCTCTGTACTCAGGAGAAGTAATGGCCACATGTGGGAGGTCTCTGCACTCGGGAGAAGTAACGGCCACATGTGGGGGTCTCTGCACTCGAGAGAAGTAACGGCCACATGTGGGGGGTCTCTGTACTCGGGAGAAGTAACGGCCACATGTGGGGGGTCTGTGCACTCAGGAGAAGTAACGGCCACATGTGGGGGGTCTCTGCAATCGGGAGAAGTAACGGCCACATGTGGGGGGTCTCTGCACTCGGGAGAAGTAACGGCCACATGTGGGGGGTCTCTGCACTCGGGAGAAGTAACGTCCACATGTGGGGGGTCTCTGCACTCGGGAGAAGTAACGGCCACATGTGGGGGGTCTCTGCACTCGGGAGAAGTAACGGCCACATGTGGGGGGTCTCTGCACTCGGGAGAAGTAACGGCCACATGTGGGTGGTCTCTGCACTCTGGAGAAGTAACGGCCACATGTGGGTGGTCTCTGCACTCGGGAGAAGTAACGGCCACATGTGGGGGGGGTCTCTGTACTCGGGAGAAGTAACGGCCACATGTGGGGGGTCTCTGCACTCGGGAGAAGTAACGTCCACATGTGGGGGGTCTCTGCACTCGGGAGAAGTAACGGCCACATGTGGGGGGTCTCTGTACTCGGGAGAAGTAACGGCCACATGTGGAGGGTCTCTGTACTCGGGAGAAGTAACGGCCACATGTGGGGGGTCTCTGCACTCGGGAGAAGTAACGGCCACATGTGGGGGGTCTCTACACTCGGGAGAAGTAACGGCCACATGTGGGGGGTCTCTACACTCGGGAGAAGTAACGGCCACATGTGGGGGGTCTCTGCACTCGGGAGAAGTAACGGCCACATGTGGGGGGGTCTCTGTACTCGGGAGAAGTATCGGCCACATGTGGGGGGTCTCTGCACTCGGGAGAAGTAACGGCCACATGTGGGGGGGGTCTCTGCACTCGGGAGAAGTAACGGCCACATGTGGGAGGTCTCTGCACTCGGGAGAAGTAACGGTCACATGTGGGGGGTCTCTGCACTCGGGAGAAGTAACGGCCACATGTGGGGGGTCTCTGTACTCAGGAGAAGTAACGGCCACATGTGGGGGGGTCTCTGCACTCGGGAGAAGTAACGGCCACATGTGGGGGGTCTCTGCACTCGGGAGAAGTAACGGCCACATGTGGGGGGGTCTTTGCACTCAGGAGAAGTAACGGCCACATGTGGGGGGTCTCTGTACTCGGGAGAAGTAACGGCCACATGTGGGGGGTCTCTGTACTCAGGAGAAGTAACGGCCACATGTGGGGGGGTCTCTGCACTCGGGAGAAGTAACGGCCACATGTGGGGGGGTCTCTGTACTCGGGAGAAGTAACGGCCACATGTTGGGGGTCTCTGTACTCGGGAGAAGTAACGGCCACATGTGGGGGGTCTCTGTACTCGGGAGAAGTAACGGCCACATGTTGGGGGTCTCTGTACTCGGGAGAAGTAACGGCCACATGTGGGGGGTCTCTGTACTCGGGAGAAGTAACGGCCACATGTGGGGGGTCTCTGCACTCGGGAGAAGTAACGGCCACATGTGGGGGGTCTCTGTACTCTGGAGAAGTAACGGCCACATGTGGGGGGTCTCTGCACTCGGGAGAAGTAACGGCCACATGTGGGGGGGGTCGCTGCACTCGGGAGAAGTAACGGCCACATGTGGGGGGTCTCTGCACTCGGGAGAAGTAACGGCCACATGTGGGGAGTCTCTGTACTCGGGAGAAGTAACGGCCACATGTGGGGGGTCTCTGCACTCGGGAGAAGTAACGGCCACATGTGGGGGGGTCTTTGCACTCAGGAGAAGTAACGGCCACATGTGGGGGGGTCTCTGTACTCGGGAGAAGTAACGGCCACATGTTGGGGGTCTCTGTACTCGGGAGAAGTAACGGCCACATGTGGGGGGTCTCTGTACTCGGGAGAAGTAACGGCCACATGTTGGGGGTCTCTGTACTCGGGAGAAGTAACGGCCACATGTGGGGGGTCTCTGTACTCGGGAGAAGTAACGGCCACATGTGGGGGGTCTCTGCACTCGGGAGAAGTAACGGCCACATGTGGGGGGTCTCTGTACTCTGGAGAAGTAACGGCCACATGTGGGGGGTCTCTGCACTCGGGAGAAGTAACGGCCACATGTGGGGGGTCTCTGCACTCGGAAGAAGTAACGGCCACATGTGGGGGGTCTCTGTACTCGGGAGAAGTAACGGCCACATGTGGGGGGTCTCTGTACTCAGGAGAAGTAACGGCCACATGTGGGGGGGGTCGCTGCACTCGGGAGAAGTAACGGCCACATGTGGGGGGTCTCTGCACTCGGGAGAAGTAACGGCCACATGTGGGGGGTCTCTGTACTCGGGAGAAGTAACGGCCACATGTGGGGAGTCTCTGTACTCGGGAGAAGTAACGGCCACATGTGGGGGGTCTCTGCACTCGGGAGAAGTAACGGCCACATGTGGGTGGTCTCTGTACTCAGGAGAAGTAACGGCCACATGTGGAGGGTCTCTGTACTCGGGAGAAGTAACGGCCACATGTGGGGGGTCTCTGCACTCAGGAGAAGTAACGGCCACATGTGGAGGGTCTCTGCACTCGGGAGAAGTAACGGCCACATGTGGGGGGTCTCTGCACTTGGGAGAAGTAACGGCTACATGTGGGGGGTCTCTGTACTCGGGAGAAGTCAGTGTGTGGTGGGGTAGGGGAGCACAGTATGAGGGGTCAGTGTGTGGTGGGGTTGGGGAGCACAGTATGAGAGGTCAATGTGTGGTGGGGTAGGGGTGCACAGTATGAGGGGTCAGTGTGTGGCGGGGTAGGGGAGCACAGTATGAGGGGTCAGTGTGTGGTGGGGTAGGGGAGCACAGTATGAGGGGTCAGTGTGGTGGGGTAGGGGAGCACAGTATGAGGGGTCAGTGTGTGGGGGGTAGGGGTGCACAGTATGAGGGGTCAGTGTGTGGTGGGGTAGGGGAGCACAGTATGAGAGGTCAGTGTGTGGTGGGGTAGGGGAGCACAGTATGAGGGGTCAGTGTGTGGTGGGGTAGGGGAGCACAGTATGAGGGGTCAGTGTGTGGTGGCGTAGGGGAGCACAGTATGAGGGGTCAGTGTGTGGTGGGGTAGGGGAGCATAGTATGAGGGGTCAGTTTGTGGTGGGGTAGGGGAGCACAGTATGAGAGGTCAGTGTGTGGTGGGGTAGGGGAGCATAGTATGAGGGGTCAGTTTGTGGTGGGGTAGGGGAGCACAGTATGAGGGGTCAGTGTGGGGTAGGGGTGCACAGTATGAGGGGTCAGTGTGTGGTGGGGTAGGGGAGCACAGTATGAGGGGTCAGTGTGTGGTGGCGTAGGGGAGCACAGTATGAGGGGTCAGTGTGTGGTGGGGTAGGGGAGCATAGTATGAGGGGTCAGTTTGTGGTGGGGTAGGGGAGCACAGTATGAGAGGTCAGTGTGTGGTGGGGTAGGGGAGCATAGTATGAGGGGTCAGTTTGTGGTGGGGTAGGGGAGCACAGTATGAGGGGTCAGTGTGGGGTAGGGGTGCACAGTATGAGGGGTCAGTGTGTGATGGGGTAGGGGTGCACAGTATGAGAGGTCAGTGTGTGGTGGGGTAGGGGAGCACAGTATGAGGGGTCAGTGTGTGGGGGGGTAGGGGTGCACAGTATGAGGGGTCAGTGTGTGATGGGGTAGGGGTGCACAGTATGAGAGGTCAGTGTGTGGTGGGGTAGGGGAGCACAGTATGAGGGGTCAGTGTGTGGGGGGTAGGGGTGCACAGTATGAGGGGTCAGTGTGTGGCGGGGTAGGGGAGCACAGTATGAGAGGTCAGTGTGTGGTGGGGTAGGGGAGCACAGTATGAGGGGTCAGTGTGTGGGGGGTAGGGTAGCACAGTATGAGGGGTCAGTGTTTGGGGGGGTAGGGGAGCACAGTGTGAGGGGTCAGTGTGTGGTGGGGTAGGGGAGCACAGTATGAGGGGTCAGTGTGTGGCGGGGTAGGGGAGCACAGTATGAGGGGTCAGTGTGTGGTGGGGTAGGGGAGCACAGTATAAGAGGTCAATGTGTGGTGGGGTAGGGGTGCACAGTATGAGGGGTCAGTGTGTGGCGGGGTAGGGGAGCACAGTATGAGGGGTCAGTGTGGTGGGGTAGGGGAGCACAGTATGAGGGGTCAGTGTGTGGGGGGTAGGGGTGCACAGTATGAGGGGTCAGTGTGTGGTGGGGTAGGGGAGCACAGTATGAGGGGTCAGTGTGTGGCGGGGTAGGGGAGCACAGTATGAGAGGTCAGTGTGTGGTGGGGTAGGGGAGCACAGTATGAGGGGTCAGTGTGTGGGGGGTAGGGGTGCACAGTATGAGGGGTCAGTGTGTGGTGGGGTAGGGGAGCACAGTATGAGGGGTCAGTGTGTGGCGGGGTAGGGGAGCACAGTATGAGGGGTCAGTGTGTGGCGGGGTAGGGGAGCACAGTATGAGGGGTCAGTGTGTGGTGGGGTAGGGGAGCACAGTATGAGGGGTCATTGTGTGGCGGGGTAGGGGAGCACAGTATGAGGGGTCAGTGTGTGGTGGGGTAGGGGAGCACAGTATGAGGGGTCAGTGTGTGGCGGGGTAGGGGAGCACAGTATGAGAGGTCAGTGTGTGGTGGGGTAGGGGAGCACAGTATGAGGGGTCAGTGTGTGGGGGGTAGGAGAGCACAGTATGAGGGGTCAGTGTGTGGTGGGGTAGGGGAGCACAGTATGAGGGGTCAGTGTGTGGTGGGGTAGGGGAGCACAGTATGAGGGGTCAGTGTTTGGGGGGGTAGGGGAGCACAGTATGAGGGGTCAGTGTGTGGTGGGGTAGGGGAGCACAGTATGAGGGGTCAGTGTCTGGGGGGGTAGGGGTGCACAGTGTGTGGTGGGGTAGGGGAGCACAGTATGAGGGGTCAGTGTGTGGTGGGGTAGGGGTGCACAGTATGAGGGGTCAGTGTGTGGTGGGCTAGGGGTGCACAGTATGAGGGGTCAGTGTGTGGCAGGGTAGGGGTGCACAGTATGAGGTCAGTGTGTAATGGGGTAGGGGTGCACAGTATGAGGGGTCATTGTGTGCTGGGGTAGGGGTGCACAGTATGAGGGGTCAGTGTGTGGTGGGGTGGGGGAGCACAGTATGAGGGGTCAGTGTGTGGTGGGGTAGGGGAGCACAGTATGAGAGGTCAGTGTGTGGTGGGGTAGGGGAGCACAGTATGAGGGGTCAGTGTGTGGTGGGCTAGGGGTGCACAGTATGAGGGGTCAGTGTGTGGCAGGTTAGGGGTGCACAGTATGAGGTCAGTGTGTAATGGGGTAGGGGTGCACAGTATGAGGGGTCAGTGTGTGCTGGGGTAGGGGTGCACAGTATGAGGGGTCAGTGTGTGGTGGGGTGGGGGAGCACAGTATGAGGGGTCAGTGTGTGGTGGGGTAGGGGAGCACAGTATGAGAGGTCAGTGTGTGGTGGGGTAGGGGAGCACAGTATGAGGGGTCAGTGTCTGGGGGGGTAGGGGTGCACAGTGTGTGGTGGGGTAGGGGAGCACAGTATGAGAGGTCAGTGTGTGGTGGGCTAGGGGTGCACAGTATGAGGGGTCAGTGTGTGGCAGGGTAGGGGTGCACAGTATGAGGTCAGTGTGTAATGGGGTAGGGGTGCACAGTATGAGGGGTCAGTGTGTGCTGGGGTAGGGGTGCACAGTATGAGGGGTCAGTGTGTGGTGGGGTGGGGGAGCACAGTATGAGGGGTCAGTGTGTGGTGGGGTAGGGGAGCACAGTATGAGAGGTCAGTGTGTGGTGGGGTAGGGGAGCACAGTATGAGGGGTCAGTGTCTGGGGGGTAGGGGTGCACAGTGTGTGGTGGGGTAGGGGAGCACAGTATGAGGGGTCAGTGTGTGGTGGGGTAGGGGTGCACAGTATGAGGGGTCAGTGTGTGGCGGGGTAGGGGAGCACAGTATGAGGGGTCAGTGTTTGGGGGGGTAGGGGAGCACAGTATGAGGGGTCAGTGTGGTGGGGTAGGGGAGCACAGTATGAGGGGTCAGTGTGTGGTGGGGTAGGGGAGCACAGTATGAGGGGTCAGTGTGTGGTGGGGTAGGGGAGCACAGTATGAGGGGTCAGTGTGTGGCGGGGTAGGGGAGCACAGTATGAGGGGTCAGTGTGTGGTGGGGTAGGGGTGCACAGTATGAGGGGTCAGTGTGTGATGGGGTAGGGGTGCACAGTATGAGAGGTCAGTGTGTGGTGGGGTAGGGGAGCACAGTATGAGGGGTCAGTGTGTGGTGGGGTAGGGGTGCACAGTATGAGAGGTCAGTGTGTGGTGGGCTAGGGGAGCACAGTATGAGGGGTCTGTGTGGTGGGGTAGGGGAGCACAGTATGAGGGGTCAGTGTGTGGTGGGGTAGGGGAGCACAGTATGAGGGGTCAGTGTGTGGTGGGGTAGGGGAGCACAGTATGAGGGGTCAGTGTGTGATGGGGTAGGGGAGCACAGTATGAGGGGTCAGTGCGTGATGGGTTAGGGGTGCACAGTATGAGGGGTCAGTGTGTGGGGGGGTAGGAGTGCACAGTATGAGGCGTCAGTGTGTGGGGGGTAGGAGAGCACAGTATGAGGGGTCAGTGTGTGATGGGGTAGGGGAGCACAGTATGAGGGGTCAGTGTATGGTGGGGTAGGGGTGCACAGTATGAGAGGTCAGTGTGTGGTGGGGTAGGGGAGCACAGTATGAGGGGTCAGTGTGTGGTGGGGTAGGGGAGCACAGTATGAGGGGTCAGTGTGTGATGGGGTAGGGGAGCACAGTATGAGGGGTCAGTGCGTGATGGGTTAGGGGTGCACAGTATGAGGGGTCAGTGTGTGGGGGGGTAGGAGTGCACAGTATGAGGAGTCAGTGTGTGGGGGGTAGGAGAGCACAGTATGAGGGGTCAGTGTGTGATGGGGTAGGGGAGCACAGTATGAGGGGTCAGTGTGTGATGGGGTAGGGGTGCACAGTATGAGGGGTCAGTGTGTGGCGGGGTAGGGAAGCACAGTATGTGGGGTCAGTGTGTGGTGGGGTAGGGGAGCACAGTATGAGGGGTCAGTGTGTGATGGGGTAGGGGAGCACAGTATGAGAGGTCAATGTGTGGTGGGGTAGGGGTGCACAGTATGAGGGGTCAGTGTGTGGTGGGGTAGGGGAGCACAGTATGAGGGGTCAGTGTGTGGGGGGTAGGAGAGCACAGTATGAGGGGTCAGTGTGTGGGGGGTAGGGGAGCACAGTATGAGGGGTCAGTGTGTGGTGGGGTAGGGGAGCACAGTATGAGGGGTCAGTGTGTGGTGGGGTAGGGGAGCACAGTATGAGAGGTCAGTGTGTGGTGGGGTAGGGGAGCACAGTATGAGGGGTCAGTGTGTGGTGGGGTAGGGGAGCACAGTATGAGGGGTCAGTGTGTGGTGGGGTAGGGGAGCACAGTATGAGCAGTCAGTGTGTGGTGGGGTAGGGGAGCACAGTATGAGGGGTCAGTGTGTGGTGGGGTAGGGGAGCACAGTATGAGGGGTCAGTGTGTGGGGGGGCAGGGGAGCATAGTATGAGGGGTCAGTTTGTGGCGGGGTAGGGGAGCACAGTATGAGGGGTCAGTGTGTGGTGGGGTAGGGGAGCACAGTATGAGGGGTCAGTGTGTGGGGGGACAGGGGAGCATAGTATGAGGGGTCAGTGTGTGGTGGGGTAGGGGTGCACAGTATGAGGGGTCAGTGTGTGGCGGGTGGGGTGCACAGTATGAGGGGTCAGTGTGTGGCGGGTGGGGTGCACAGTATGAGGGGTCAGTGTGTGGCGGGTGGGGTGCACAGTAGTGGGGTGCTCAGTATGAGGGGTCAGTGTGTGGCGGGTGGGTTGCCCAGTAATGGGGTGCACAGTATGTGGGGTCAGTGTGTGGCGGGTGGGGTGCACAGTAGTGGGGTGCACAGTATGAGGGGTCAGTGTGTGGCGGGTGGGGTGCACAGTAGTAGGGTGCTCAGTATGAGGGGTCAGTGTGAGGCGGGTGGGGTGCCCAGTAATAGGGTGCTCAGTATGAGGGGTCAGTGTGTGGCGGGTGGGGTGCACAGTATGAGGGGTCAGTGTGTGGCGGGTGGGGTGCACAGTAGTGGGGTGCACAGTATGAGGGGTCAGTGTGTGGTGGGGTAGGGGAGCACAGTATGAGAGGTCAGTGTGTGGTGGGGTAGGGGAGCTCAGTATGAGGGGTCAGTGTGTGGCGGGGTAGGGGTGCACAGTATGAGAGGTCAGTGTGTGGTGGGGTAGGGGAGCACAGTATGAGGGGTCAGTGTGTGGTGGGGTAGGGGTGCACAGTATGAGGGGTCAGTGTGTGGCGGGGTAGGGGAGCACAGTATGAGGGGTCAGTGTGTGGTGGGGTAGGGGTGCACAGTATGAGGGGTCAGTGTGTGGCGGGGTAGGGGAGCACTGTATGAGGGGTCAGTGTTTGGGGGGGTAGGGGAGCACAGTATGAGGGGTCAGTGTGTGGTGGGGTAGGGGTGCACAGTATGAGGGGTCAGTGTGTGGTGGGGTAGGGGAGCACAGTATGAGGGGTCAGTGTGGTGGGGTAGAGGTGCACAGTATGAGAGGTCAGTGTGTGGTGGGGTAGGGGAGCTCAGTATGAGGGGTCAGTGTGTGGCGGGGTAGGGGAGCACAGTATGAGGGGTCAGTGTGTGGCGGGGTAGGGGAGCACAGTATGAGGGGTCAGTGTGTGGTGGGGTAGGGGAGCACAGTATGAGAGGTCAGTGTGTGGTGGGGTAGGGGAGCTCAGTATGAGGGGTCAGTGTGTGGCGGGGTAGGGGAGCACAGTATGAGGGGTCAGTGTGTGGCGGGGTAGGGGAGCACAGTATGAGGGGTCAGTGTGTGGTGGGGTAGGGGAGCACAGTATGAGGGGTCAGTGTGTGGTGGGGTAGGGGTGCACAGTATGAGGGGTCAGTTTGTGGCGGGGTAGGGGAGCACAGTATGAGAGGTCAGTGTGTGGTGGGGTAGGGGAGCACAGTATGAGGGGTCAGTGTGTGGGGGGGCAGGGGAGCATAGTATGAGGGGTCAGTGTGTGGTGGGGTAGGGGTGCACAGTATGAGGGGTCAGTGTGTGGCGGGTGGGGTGCACAGTATGAGGGGTCAGTGTGTGGCGGGTGGGGTGCACAGTATGAGGGGTCAGTGTGTGGCGGGTGGGGTGCACAGTAGTGGGGTGCTCAGTATGAGGGGTCAGTGTGTGGCGGGTGGGTTGCCCAGTAATGGGGTGCACAGTATGTGGGGTCAGTGTGTGGCGGGTGCGGTGCACAGTAGTGGGGTGCACAGTATGAGGGGTCAGTGTGTGGCGGGTGGGGTGCACAGTAGTGGGGTGCTCAGTATGAGGGGTCAGTGTGAGGCGGGTGGGGTGCCCAGTAATAGGGTGCTCAGTATGAGGGGTCAGTGTGTGGCGGGTGGGGTGCACAGTAATGGGGTGCTCAGTTTGAGGGGTCAGTGTGTGGCGGGTGGGGTGCACAGTAGTGGGGTGCACAGTATGAGGGGTCAGTGTGTGGTGGGGTAGGGGAGCACAGTATGAGAGGTCAGTGTGTGGTGGGGTAGGGGAGCTCAGTATGAGGGGTCAGTGTGTGGCGGGGTAGGGGTGCACAGTATGAGAGGTCAGTGTGTGGTGGGGTAGGGGAGCACAGTATGAGGGGTCAGTGTGTGGTGGGGTAGGGGTGCACAGTATGAGGGGTCAGTGTGTGGCGGGGTAGGGGAGCACAGTATGAGGGGTCAGTGTGTGGTGGGGTAGGGGTGCACAGTATGAGGGGTCAGTGTGTGGCGGGGTAGGGGAGCACTGTATGAGGGGTCAGTGTTTGGGGGGGTAGGGGAGCACAGTATGAGGGGTCAGTGTGGTGGGGTAGAGGTGCACAGTATGAGAGGTCAGTGTGTGGTGGGGTAGGGGAGCTCAGTATGAGGGGTCAGTGTGTGGCGGGGTAGGGGAGCACAGTATGAGGGGTCAGTGTGTGGTGGGGTAGGGGAGCACAGTATGAGGGGTCAGTGTGTGGTGGGGTAGGGGTGCACAGTATGAGGGGTCAGTGTGTGGCGGGTGGGGTGCACAGTATGAGGGGTCAGTGTGTGGCGGGTGGGGTGCACAGTATGAGTGGTCAGTGTGTGATGGGGTAGGGGAGCACAGTATGAGAGGTCAGTGTGTGGTGGGGTAGGGGAGCACAGTATGAGGGGTCAGTGTGTGGCGGGGTAGGGGAGCACAGTATGAGGAGTCAGTGTGTGGCGGGGTAGGGGAGCACAGTATGAGGGGTCAGTGTGGTGGGGTAGAGGTGCACAGTATGAGAGGTCAGTGTGTGGTGGGGTAGGGGAGCTCAGTATGAGGGGTCAATGTGTGGTGGGGTAGGGGAGCACAGTATGAGGGGTCAGTGTGTGGCGGGGTAGGGGAGCACAGTATGAGGGGTCAGTGTTTGGGGGGGTAGGGGAGCACAGTATGAGGGGTCATTGTGGTGGGGTAGAGGTGCACAGTATGAGAGGTCAGTGTGTGGTGGGGTAGGGGAGCTCAGTATGAGGGGTCAGTGTGTGGCGGGGTAGGGGAGCACAGTATGAGGGGTCAGTGTGTGGTGGGGTAGGGGAGCACAGTATGAGTGGTCAGTGTGTGGTGGGGTAGGGGTGCACAGTATTAGGGGTCAGTGTGTGGCGGGTGGGGTGCACAGTATGAGGGGTCAGTGTGTGGCGGGTGGGGTGCACAGTATGAGTGGTCAGTGTGTGATGGGGTAGGGGAGCACAGTATGAGAGGTCAGTGTGTGGTGGGGTAGGGGAGCACAGTATGAGGGGTCAGTGTGTGGCGGGGTAGGGGAGCACAGTATGAGGAGTCAGTGTGTGGCGGAGTAGGGGAGCACAGTATGAGGGGTCAGTGTGTTGTGGGGTAGGGGAGCACAGTATGAGGGGTCAGTGTGTGGTGGGGTAGGGGTGCACAGTATGAGGGGTCAGTGTGTGGCGGGTGGGGTGCACAGTATGAGGGGTCAGTGTGTGGCGGGTGGGGTGCACAGTATGAGGGGTTAGTGTGTGGTGGGGTAGGGGAGCACAGTATGAGGGGTCAGTGTGTGGCGGGGTAGGGGAGCACAGTATGAGGGGTCAGTGTGTGGTGGGGTAGGGGAGCACAGTATGAGGGGTCAGTGTGTGGCAGGGTAGGGGAGCACAGTATGAGAGGTCAGTGTGTGGTGGGGTAGGGGAGCACAGTATGAGGGGTCAGTGTGTGATGGGGTAGGGGAGCACAGTATGAGAGGTCAGTGTGTGGCAGGGTAGGGGAGCACAGTATGAGAGGTCAGTGTGTGGTGGGGTAGGGGAGCACAGTATGAGGGGTCAGTGTGTGGCAGGGTAGGGGAGCACAGTATGAGAGGTCAGTGTGTGGTGGGTAGGGGAGCACAGTATGAGGGGTCAGTGTGTGGTGGGGTAGGGGAGCACAGTATGAGGGGTCAGTGTGTGGTGGGGTAGGGGTGCACAGTATGAGGGGTCAGTGTGTGGCGGGTGGGGGAGCACAGTATGAGGGGTCAGTGTGTGGTGGGGTAGGGGTGCACAGTATGAGGGGTCAGTTTGTGGCGGGGTAGGGGAGCACAGTATGAGAGGTCAGTGTGTGGTGGGGTACGGGAGCACAGTATGAGGGGTCAGCGTGTGGGGGGGCAGGGGAGCATAGTATGAGGGGTCAGTGTGTGGTGGGGTAGGGGTGCACAGTATGAGGGGTCAGTGTGTGGCGGGTGGGGTGCACAGTATGAGGGGTCAGTGTGTGGCGGGTGGGGTGCACAGTATGAGGGGTCAGTGTGTGGCGGGTGGGGTGCACAGTAGTGGGGTGCTCAGTATGAGGGGTCAGTGTGTGGCGGGTGGGTTGCCCAGTAATGGGGTGCACAGTATGTGGGGTCAGTGTGTGGCGGGTGGGGTGCACAGTAGTGGGGTGCACAGTATGAGGGGTCAGTGTGTGGCGGGTGGGGTGCACAGTAGTGGGGTGCTCAGTATGAGGGGTCAGTGTGAGGCGGGTGGGGTGCCCAGTAATAGGGTGCTCAGTATGAGGGGTCAGTGTGTGGCGGGTGGGGTGCACAGTAATGGGGTGCTCAGTTTGAGGGGTCAGTGTGTGGCGGGTGGGGTGCACAGTAGTGGGGTGCACAGTATGAGGGGTCAGTGTGTGGTGGGGTAGGGGAGCACAGTATGAGGGGTCAGTGTGTGGCGGGGTAGGGGTGCACAGTATGAGAGGTCAGTGTGTGGTGGGGTAGGGGAGCACAGTATGAGGGGTCAGTGTGTGGTGGGGTAGGGGTGCACAGTATGAGGGGTCAGTGTGTGGCGGGGTAGGGGAGCACAGTATGAGGGGTCAGTGTGTGGTGGGGTAGGGGTGCACAGTATGAGGGGTCAGTGTGTGGCGGGGTAGGGGAGCACTGTATGAGGGGTCAGTGTTTGGGGGGGTAGGGGAGCACAGTATGAGGGGTCAGTGTGGTGGGGTAGAGGTGCACAGTATGAGAGGTCAGTGTGTGGTGGGGTAGGGGAGCTCAGTATGAGGGGTCAGTGTGTGGCGGGGTAGGGGAGCTCAGTATGAGGGGTCAGTGTGTGGTGGGGTAGGGGAGCACAGTATGAGGGGTCAGTGTGTGATGGGGTAGGGGTGCACAGTATGAGGGGTCAGTGTGTGGCGGGTGGGGTGCACAGTATGAGGGGTCAGTGTGTGGCGGGTGGGGTGCACAGTATGAGTGGTCAGTGTGTGATGGGGTAGGGGAGCACAGTATGAGAGGTCAGTGTGTGGTGGGGTAGGGGAGCACAGTATGAGGGGTCAGTGTGTGGCGGGGTAGGGGAGCACAGTATGAGGAGTCAGTGTGTGGCGGGGTAGGGGAGCACAGTATGAGGGGTCAGTGTGGTGGGGTAAAGGTGCACAGTATGAGAGGTCAGTGTGTGGTGGGGTAGGGGAGCTCAGTATGAGCGGTCAATGTGTGGTGGGGTAGGGGAGCACAGTATGAGGGGTCAGTGTGTGGCGGGGTAGGGGAGCACAGTATGAGGGGTCAGTGTTTGGGGGGGTAGGGGAGCACAGTATGAGGGGTTAGTGTGTGGTGGGGTAGGGGAGCACAGTATGAGGGGTCAGTGTGTGGCGGGGTAGGGGAGCACAGTATGAGGGGTCAGTGTGTGGTGGGGTAGGGGAGCACAGTATGAGGGGTCAGTGTGTGGCAGGGTAGGGGAGCACAGTATGAGAGGTCAGTGTGTGGTGGGGTAGGGGAGCACAGTATGAGGGGTCAGTGTGTGATGGGGTAGGGGAGCACAGTATGAGAGGTCAGTGTGTGGCAGGGTAGGGGAGCACAGTATGAGAGGTCAGTGTGTGGTGGGGTAGGGGAGCACAGTATGAGGGGTCAGTGTGTGGCAGGGTAGGGGAGCACAGTATGAGAGGTCAGTGTGTGGTGGGGTAGGGGAGCACAGTATGAGGGGTCAGTGTGTGGTGGGGTAGGGGAGCACAGTATGAGGGGTCAGTGTGTGGTGGGGTAGGGGTGCACAGTATGAGGGGTCAGTGTGTGGCGGGTGGGGTGCACAGTATGAGGGGTCAGTGTGTGGCGGGTGGGGTGCACAGTAGTGGGGTGCACAGTATGTGGGGTCAGTGTGTGGCGGGTGGGGTGCACAGTAATGGGGTGCACAGTATGTGGGGTCAGTGTGTGGCGGGTGGGGTGCACAGTAGTGGGGTGCACAGTATGAGGGGTCAGTGTGTGGCGGGTGTGGTGCACAGTAATGGGGTGCTCAGTATGAGGGGTCAGTGTGTGGCGGGTGGGGTGCACAGTAATGGGGTGCACAGTATGTGGGGTCAGTGTGTGGCGGGTGGGGTGCCCAGTAATGGGGTGCTCAGTATGTGGGGTCAGTGTGTGGCAGGTGGGGTGCACAGTAGTGGGGTGCACAGTATGAGGGGTCAGTGTGTGGCAGGTGGGGTGCACAGTATGAGGGGTCAGTGTGTGGCGGGTGGGGTGCACAGTAATGGGGTGCACAGTATGTGGGGTCAGTGTGTGGCGGGTGGGGTGCACAGTAGTGGGGTGCTCAGTATGAGGGGTCAGTGTGTGGCGGGTGGGGTGCACAGTAGTGGGGTGCACAGTATGAGGGGTCAGTGTGTGGCGGGTGTGGTGCACAGTAATGGGGTGCTCAGTATGAGGGGTCAGTGTGTGGCGGGTGGGGTGCACAGTAGTGGGGTGCACAGTATGAGGGGTCAGTGTGTGGCGGGTGGGGTGCACAGTAGTGGGGTGCACAGTATGAGGGGTCAGTGTGTGGCGGGTGGGGTGCACAGTAATGGGGTGTTCAGTATGAGGGGTCAGTATGTGGCGGGTGCAGTGCTCAGTAGTGGGGTGCTCAGTATGAGGGGTCAGTGTGTGGCGGGTGGGGTGCACAGTAGTGGGGTGCACAGTATGAGGGGTCAGTATGTGGCGGGTGGGGTGCACTGTAGTGGGGTGCTCAGTATGAGGGGTCAGTATGTGGCGGGTGGGGTGCACAGTAGTGGGGTGCACAGTATGAGGGGTCAGTGTGTGGCGGGTGGGGTGCACAGTAGTGGGGTGCTCAGTATGAGGGGTCAGTGTGTGGCGGGTGGGGTGCACAGTAGTGGGGTGCTCAGTATGAGGGGTCAGTGTGTGGCGGGTGGGGTGCACAGTAGTGGGGTGCTCAGTATGAGGGGTCAGTGTGTGGCGGGTGTGGTGCACAGTAATGGGGTGCTCAGTATGAGGGGTCAGTGTGTGGCGGGTGGGGTGCACAGTAGTGGGGTGCACAGTATGAGGGGTCAGTGTGTGGCGGGTGGGGTGCACAGTAGTGGGGTGCACAGTATGAGGGGTCAGTGTGTGGCTGGTGGGGTGCACAGTAATGGGGTGCTCAGTATGAGGGGTCAGTGTGTGGCGGGTGGGGTGCACAGTAGTGGGGTGCACAGTATGAGGGGTCAGTATGTGGGGGGTGGGGTGCACTGTAGTGGGGTGCACAGTATGAGGGGTCAGTGTGTGGCGGGTGGGGTGCACAGTAGTGGGGTGCACAGTATGAGGGGTCAGTGTGTGGCGGGTGGGGTGCACAGTAGTGGGGTGCACAGTATGAGGGGTCAGTGTGTGGCTGGTGGGGTGCACAGTAATGGGGTGCTCAGTATGAGGGGTCAGTGTGTGGCGGGTGGGGTGCACAGTAGTGGGGTGCACAGTATGAGGGGTCAGTATGTGGCGGGTGGGGTGCACTGTAGTGGGGTGCACAGTATGAGGGGTCAGTATGTGGCGGGTGGGGTGCACAGTAGTGGGGTGCTCAGTATGAGGGGTCAGTGTGTGGTGGGTGGGGTGCACAGTAATGGGGTGCTCAGTATGAGGGGTCAGTGTGTGGCGGGTGGGGTGCACAGTAGTGGGGTGCACAGTATGAGGGGTCAGTGTGTGGCGGGTGGGGTGCACAGTAGTGGGGTGCACAGTATGAGGGGTCAGTGTGTGGCGGGTGGGGTGCACAGTAATGGGGTGCTCAGTATGAGGGGTCAGTGTGTGGCGGGTGGGGTGCACAGTAGTGGGGTGCTCAGTATGAGGGGTCAGTGTGTGGCGGGTGGGGTGCACAGTATGAGGGGTCAGTACGTGGCGGGTGGGGTGCACAGTAGTGGGGTGCACAGTATGAGGGGTCAGTATGTGGCGGGTGGGGTGCACAGTAGTGGGGTGCACAGTATGAGGGGTCAGTATGTGGCGGGTGGGGTGCACAGTAATGGGGTGCGCAGCTTGAGGGGTCAGTATGTGGCGGGTGGGGTGCACAGTAGTGGGGTGCACACAAATGGGGTGCACAGTAATGGGGTGCACAGTATGAGGGGTCAGTGTGTGGCGGGTGGGGTGCACAGTATGAGGGGTCAGTGTGTGGCGGGTGGGGTGCACAGTAATGGGGTGCTCAGTATGAGGGGTCAGTGTGTGGCGGGTGGGGTGCACAGTAGTGGGGTGTTCAGTATGAGGGGTCCGTGTGTGGCGGGTGGGGTGCACAGTAGTGGGGTGCACAGTATGAGGGGTCAGTGTGTGGCGGGTGGGGTGCACAGTATGAGGGGTCAGTGTGTGGCGGGTGGGGTGCACAGTAGTGGGGTGCTCAGTATGAGGGGTCAGTGTGTGGCGGGTGGGGTGCACAGTAGTGGGGTGCACAGTATGAGGGGTCAGTACGTGGCGGGTGGGGTGCACAGTATGAGGGGTCAGTATGTGGCGGGTGGGGTGCACAGTAGTGGGGTGCACAGTATGAGGGGTCAGTATGTGTTGGGTGGGGTGCACAGTAATGGGGTGCTCAGTATGAGGGGTCAGTGTGTGGCGGGTGGGGTGCACAGTAGTGGGGTGCACAGTATGAGGGGTCAGTGTGTGGCGGGTGGGGTGCACAGTAGTGGGGTGCTCAGTATGAGGGGTCAGTGTGTGGCGGGTGGGGTGCACAGTAGTGGGGTGCACAGTATGAGGGGTCAGTATGTGGCGGGTGGGGTGCACTGTAGTGGGGTGCACAGTATGAGGGGTCAGTATGTGGCGGGTGGGGTGCACAGTAGTGGGGTGCTCAGTATGAGGGGTCAGTGTGTGGTGAGTGGGGTGCACAGTAGTGGGGTGCACAGTATGAGGGGTCAGTGTGTGGCGGGTGGGGTGCACAGTAGTGGGGTGCACAGTATGAGGGGTCAGTGTGTGGCGGGTGGGGTGCACAGTAGTGGGGTGCACAGTATGAGGGGTCAGTGTGTGGCGGGTGGGGTGCACAGTAATGGGGTGCTCAGTATGAGGGGTCAGTGTGTGGCGGGTGGGGTGCACAGTAGTGGGGTGCTCAGTATGAGGGGTCAGTGTGTGGCGGGTGGGGTGCACAGTATGAGGGGTCAGTACGTGGCGGGTGGGGTGCACAGTAGTGGGGTGCACAGTATGAGGGGTCAGTATGTGGCGGGTGGGGTGCACAGTAGTGGGGTGCACAGTATGAGGGGTCAGTATGTGGCGGGTGGGGTGCACAGTAATGGGGTGCGCAGCATGAGGGGTCAGTTTGTGGCGGGTGGGGTGCACAGTAGTGGGGTGCACACAAATGGGGTGCACAGTAATGGGGTGCACAGTATGAGGGGTCAGTGTGTGGCGGGTGGGGTGCACAGTAGTGGGGTGCACAGTATGAGGGGTCAGTGTGTGGCGGGTGGGGTGCACAGTAATGGGGTGCTCAGTATGAGGGGTCAGTGTGTGGCAGGTGGGGTGCACAGTAGTGGGGTGCTCAGTATGAGGGGTCAGTGTGTGGCGGGTGGGGTGCACAGTAGTGGGGTGCTCAGTATGAGGGGTCAGTGTGTGGCGGGTGGGGTGCACAGTATGAGGGGTCAGTGTGTGGCGGGTGGGGTGCACAGTAGTGGGGTGCTCAGTATGAGGGGTCAGTGTGTGGCGGGTGGGGTGCACAGTAGTGGGGTGCACAGTATGAGGGGTCAGTACGTGGCGGGTGGGGTGCACAGTATGAGGGGTCAGTATGTGGCGGGTGGGGTGCACAGTAGTGGGGTGCACAGTATGAGGGGTCAGTATGTGTTGGGTGGGGTGCACAGTAATGGGGTGCGCAGTATGAGGGGTCAGTATGTGGCGGGTGGGGTGCACAATAGTGGGGTGCACACAAATGGGGTGCACAGTAATGGGGTGCACAGTATGAGGGGTCAGTGTGTGACGGGTGGGGTGTACAGTAGTGGGGTGCACAGTAATGGGGTGCACAGTATGAGGGGTCAGTGTGTGGCGGGTGGGGTGCACAGTAGTGGGGTGCACAGTAATGGGGTGCTCAGTATGAGGGGTCAGTGTGTGACGGGTGGGGTGCACTGTATTGGGGTGCACAGTATGAGGGGTCAGTGTGTGGCGGGTGGGGTGCACAGTAGTGGGGTGCTCAGTATGAGGGGTCAGTGTGTGGCGGATGGGGTGCACAGTAGTGGGGTGCACAGTAGTGGGGTGCACAGTAGTGGGGTGCACAGTCTCAGGCCTCCTCCTGGCAGAGGGATAGGACTTGAGGGTCCCGCTCGGTTCTGGATATTGGGGTCTTTGTGCTGTTCTGGGGGTGTCTGGGGGAGGGTCAGTATCTGTCATTGTCCCGGTGCGGGTGGGATTTGGGGGCTCCGGCCTGCAGTTAACCAGTTAGTGTCCGTCCTGCAGCTGAGCAGTGACAGGAGAGCGCAGGACCCGGCTCTGCAATGAGTTAACAACGCGGTGATTACACATTCCCCCTCCCTGCCCTCTCCTCCTCCTCCTCCTCCACTGCTGCAGACACAGATCATCACTGCGGAGGAGCCCAGAGCGGACCCCTGAGTGGTGAGTGTGCACCCCCCGGGTCAGAGGTATGGTGCGTCCTTACAGCCCAGTGGTGAGTGTGCACCCCCCGGGTCAGAGGTCAGGTGCGTCCTTACAGCCCAGTGGTGAGTGTGCACCCCCCGGGTCAGAGGTCAGCCGTCTCCTTACAGCCCAGTGGTGAGTGTGCACCCCCCGGGTCAGAGGTCAGCCGTCTCCTTACAGCCCAGTGGTGAGTGTGCACCCCCTGGGTCAGAGGTCAGCCGTCTCCTTACAGCCCAGTGGTGAGTGTGCACCCCCCGGGTCAGAGGTCAGCCGTCTCCTTACAGCCCAGTGGTGAGTGTGCACCCCCGGGTCAGAGGTCAGCCATCTCCTTACAGCCCAGTGGTGAGTGTGCACCCCCCGGGTCAGAGGTCAGGTGCGTCCTTACAGCCCAGTGGTGAGTGTGCACCCCCCGGGTCAGAGGTCAGCCGTCTCCTTACAGCCCAGTGGTGAGTGTGCAAGCCCTGGGTCAGAGGTCAGCCGTCTCCTTACAGCCCAGTGGTGAGTGTGCACCCCCTGGGTCATAGGTCAGCTGTCTCCTTACAGCCCAGTGGTGAGTGTGCACCCCCGGGTCAGAGGTCAGCTGTCTCCTTACAGCCCAGTGGTAAGTGTGCACTCCCCGGGTCAGAGGTCAGGTGCGTCCTTGCAGTCCAGTGGGTAGTGTGCACCCCCGGGTCAAAGGTCAGCTGTCTCCTTACAGCCCAGTGGTGAGTGTGCACCCCCGGGTCAAAGGTCAGCTGTTTCCTTACAGCCCAGTGGTGAGTGTGCACCCCCTGGGTCAGAGGTCAGCTGTCTCCTTACAGCCCAGTGGTGAGTGTGCACCCCCCGGGTCAGAGGTCAGGTGCGTCCTTACAGCCCAGTGGTGAGTGTGCACCCCCTGGGTCAGAGGTCAGCCATCTCCTTACAGCCCAGTGGTGAGTGTGCACCCCCTGGGTCAGAGGTCAGCTGTCTCCTTACAGCCCAGTGGTGAGTGTGCACCTCCTGGGTCAGAGGTCAGCTGTCTCCTTACAGCCCAGTGGGTAGTGTGCACCCCCGGGTCAGAGGTCAGCTGTCTCCTTACAGCCTAGTGGTGAGTGTGCACCCCCCGGGTCAGAGGTCAGGTGCGTCCTTGCAGCCCAGTGGGTAGTGTGCACCCCCGGGTCAAAGGTCGGCTGTCTCCTTACAGCCCAGTGGTGAGTGTGCACCCCCCGGGTCAGAGGTCAGCTGTCTCCTTACAGCCCAGTGGTGAGTGTGCACCCCCGGGTCAGAGGTCAGCTGTCTCCTTACAGCCCAGTGGTGAGTGTGCACCCCCGGGTCAGAGGTCAAGTGCGTCCTTACAGCCCAGTGGTGAGTGTGCACCCCCTGGGTCAGAGGTCAGCTCTCTCCTTACAGCCCAGTGGTGAGTGTGCACCCCCTGGGTCAGAGGTCAGCCGTCTCCTTACAGCCCAGTGGTGAGTGTGCACCCCCGGGTCAGAGGTCAGGTGCGTCCTTACAGCCCAGTGGTGAGTGTGCACCCCCTGGGTCAGAGGTCAGGCGTCTCCTTACAGCCCAGTGGTGAGTGTGCACCCCTGGGTCAGAGGTCAGCTGTCTCCTTACAGCCCAGTGGTGAGTGTGCACCCCCGGGTCAGAGGTCAGCCGTCTCCTTACAGCCCAGTGGGTAGTGTGTACCCCTGGGTCAGAGGTCAGCTTGACTTTGGGACTTAAAATTACCGCTGTGAAAACCCAACCCCAAGCCCCCCTTCACTCATTAATGGGCGTACACAGTTGTTGGGTGTCAAGGCCACAGCGGCCGCATTTATTATAACAAAACATCATCATTAATCAATAACATTGCATAACATTACAATTTACATTAAACTCAGCTAGCAAAGGGGTTCCGGGGGGCATCTAAATTGCCATCAAATCCGTTGTCACGAAGTCTCACTTGTCCCCAGCCGTATATGCGCCTGACCAGGGACCCAAAATGGAGACTTCCCCACCTCCTGAGATCCTTGCTCCCAGGAATTCACCATATCTCTGTTAAACAACTATTCGGGGGACTGGACACCCCCCGTGTTGCCAGCTCCCCCGTCTCAACACCTCCTTTTTGCCCCCGAGAACCCCTCCTAAATCCGCCATGACACCGTGTGGGATGACCTCACACACGGCTGTCCCGCCACATCCTCAACGCCTTCTCCGCTCCTTCCTGTATAGGCAGTAACCATACATCCAGGCCCACATCTGTCAGGTGTACTCCATCCTCACCCCTTGCCCTTCTTCCAACTCCGGGTGCCTTATCACAATGCCCCCGTTTCGTGCTATAAACTAGCCTATTGTTTTGTTAACCTTAATCCTTGCTCTATTTAAACTCCTCACTGACTGAGCCGACAACCAACTTAACCCGGTATAATACTAAAGAAATGTAACTTTGCTCAAAAAACACGCTCAGCGTGTAGAGAAACCACACCTTCCATATCCACAAGCCGCAACCTCCTGGCAAGTGGTGAGAGCAGAATGTGGCCATACCAAACCAATCCGTAAATATAACTTTACTCAATAATCACGCTCAGCTTGTAGAGAAACCACACCTACCATATCCACAAGCCGCAACCTCTGGCAAGTGGTGATATACAATGCACGCACTGCTTACCAAACCAACACCCTAGTGATCCACCAGCCGCTATCCTCTTAGCTAGTGGCGTAACTAGGTGTGGATAACCAGAACCATCTTCTCAGGGACCGCCCCTTAGAGAAGTGTATATATGTCTCCACATATAATCCACTAGCCTCCAACCTCAAAGCTAGTGGTGTAACCAGGTGTGGAATACTTGTCTCCCATAAACCATAATTACGCGCACAGCGTGCGAGAGCCACATCCCCAGCTCCACATAGCCGCCAACCTCCTAGCTAAGTGGCGAAAGAAGATGTGGCCCTAGACCAACCATTGGAGACAGTAACATCAACCACACATAAGACATTATATAAAGGTACCAAGGACCTGGATATATAGGATCCATTTATCTTACAGAATTAGGTGCAGCAGTAACACTGACCATGTGTCTGGCTAATTCTCCAGCCATTTCATGGGGGTAACTGTAATATAATATTACAATGCTAATTCACCATTATAGTCTGAGGTGGTATGTAACCCCCTCAGTATTGTTCCACTCATGTAACCTAGAGTATATGTATATATATGATTGCACATAAGGTCTACATGGACAGTCCATAATATAGAAGCCACAACCAAAGGCTAGCCACATATATATACATATATATATACATATACATACACACAAAGCACAGCCCGGTCCATGACTACAATAAAGCAGTGAGATGGAAGCCATGTACACTGCACCAGGCACATAAGCATCTGAATGCAGCATGTGGTGGTTATAAAGCAATGACCTGGGATGGGCTACTATAGAATCCGTTTGTATATCAGTGACATGGAGGTTTTATTCAGATAGCTAAACTCCACATATCCAGCCACTACAATTACTCTGTACAGGTCAATGCTGGGCCCTATAGACCAGGAATGTGGGGGACCCGCACCTATCATTGTCAGTAACTCGCAGGACGGTGTAAGGCACCAAGACTATAGAGTACCGAGCTTATAAGAAACTAGTAATAGTGCAGTCTCCATCTTTGATCCTGTACATGTGCTCTCTCTGGGCAGCTCCTCTCTCCCTAGTGTATAACACATGCAACCCCCCCCCACGACAAGCAGAGCAATGGCGGACATCTGCCCTCAGTCTCTATCTAAAAGGACTGGACTCCTGAAGAAGTGTGTGAGGTAAGTACACCCTCATATCTATCAGTAACATGTACAGTGTGCGAGGTAACCACACCCTCGTATACATCAGTGATATGTACAGTGTATGAGGTAAGTACACCCTCAAATCTATCAGTGATCTGTAAAGTGTGTGAGGTAAGTACACCCTCATATAAATCAGTGATATGTACAGTGTATGAGGTACCTACCCCTCATATATATCAGTGATATGTACAGTGTATGATGTAACTACATCCTCATATAAATCAGTGATATGTACAGTGTATGAGGTAACTACATCCTCATATATATCACTGATATGTACAGTGTGTGAGGTAACTACATCCTCATATATATCAGTGATATGTACAGTGTATGAGGTAACTACACCCTCATATATATCAGTGATATGTACAGTGTATGAGGTAACTACACCCTCATATATATCAGTGATATGTACAGTGTATGAGGTAACTACATCCTCATATATATCAGTGATATGTACAGTGTATGAGGTAACTACACCCTCATATATATCAGTGATATGTACAGTGTATGGGGTAACTACACCCTCATATATATCAGTGATATGTACAGTGTATGAGGTAACTACACCCTCATATATATCAGTGATATGTACAGTGTGTGAGCTAACTACACCCTCATATATATCAGTGATATGTACAGTGTATGAGGTAACTACACCCTCATATATATCAGTGATATGTACAGTGTATGAGGTAACTACATCCTCATATATATCAGTGATATGTACAGTGTATGAGGTAACTACATCCTCATATATATCAGTGATATGTACAGTGTATGAGGTAACTACACCCTCATATATATCAGTGATATGTACAGTGTATGAGGTAACTACACCCTCATATATATCAGTGATGTGTACAGTGTATGAGGTAACTACATCCTCATATATATCAGTGATATGTACAGTGTATGAGGTAACTACACCCTCATATATACCAGTGATATGTACAGTGTATGAGGTAACTACACCTCATATATATCAGTGATATGTACAGTGTATGAGGTAACTACACCCTCATATATATCAGTGATATGTCCAGTGTATGAGGTAACTACACCCTCATATATACCAGTGATATGTACAGTGTATGAGGTAAATGCATCCTCATATAAATCAGTGATATGTACAGTGTATGAGGTAACTACACCCTCATATATATCAGTGATATGTACAGTGTATGAGGTAACTACATCCTCATATATATCAGTGATATGTACAGTGTATGAGGTAACTACACCCTCATATATATCAGTGATATGTACAGTGTATGAGGTAACTACACCCTCATATATATCAGTGATATGTACAGTGTATGAGGTAACTACATCCTCGTATATATCAGTGATATGTACAGTGTATGAGGTAACTACACCCTCATATATATCAGTGATATGTACAGTGTATGAGGTAACTACATCCTCATATATATCAGTGATATGTACAGTGTATGAGGTAACTACACCCTCATATATATCAGTGATATGTACAGTGTATGAGGTAACTACACCCTCATATATATCAGTGATGTGTACAGTGTATGAGGTATCTACATCCTCATATATATCAGTGATATGTACAGTGTATGAGGTAACTACACCCTCATATATACCAGTGATATGTACAGTGTATGAGGTAACTACACCTCATATATATCAGTGATATGTACAGTGTATGAGGTAACTACACCCTCATATATATCAGTGATATGTCCAGTGTATGAGGTAACTACACCCTCATATATACCAGTGATATGTACAGTGTATGAGGTAAATGCATCCTCATATAAATCAGTGATATGTACAGTGTATGAGGTAACTACACCCTCATATATATCAGTGATTTGTACAATGTATGGGGTAACTACACCATAATATATATCAGTGATATGTACAGTGTATGAGGTAAATACCTCCTCATATATATCTGTGATATGTACAGCGTGTGAGGTAACTACATCCTCCTATATACCAGTGATATGTCCAGTGTGTGAGGTAACTACACCCTCATATATATCAGTGATATGTACAGTGTATGAGGTAACTACATCCTCATATATATCAGTGATATGTACAGCGTATGAGGTAACTACATCCTCATATATATCAGTGATATGTACAGTGTATGAGGCAACTACACCCTCATATATATCAGTGATATGTACAGTGCATGAGGTAACTACATCCTCATATATAATCAGTGATATGTACAGTGTATGAGGTAACTACACCCCATATATACCAGTGATATGTACAGTGTATGAGGTAACTACACCTCATATATATCAGTGGCATGTACAGTGTATGAGGTAAATACATCCTCATATATATCAGTGATATGCACAGTGTATGAGGTAACTACACCTCATATATATCAGTGACATGTACAGTGTGTGAGGTAACTACATCCTCCTATATACCAGTGATATGTACAGTGTGTGAGGCAACTTCCCTTCTCATATATACCAGTGATATGTACAGTGTATGAGGCAACTACCTCTCCATATACATCAGTGACATGTACAGTGTATGAGGTAACTACATCCTCATATATATCAGTGATATGTACAGTGTATGAGGTAACTACATCCTCATATATATCAGTGATATGTACAGTGTATGAGGTAACTACATCCTCATATATATCAGTGATATGTACAGTGTGTGAGGTAACTACATCCTCATATATATCAGTGATATGTACAGTGTATGAGGTAACTACATCCTCATATATATCAGTGATATGTACAGTGTATGAGGTAACTACACCCTCATATATAATCAGTGATATGTACAGTGTATGAGGTAACTAGACCCTCATATATATCAGTGATATGTACAGTGTATGAGGTAACTAGACCCTCATATATATCAGTGATATGTACAGTGTATGAGGTAACTAGACCCTCATATATATCAGTTATATGTACAGTGTATGAGGTAACTACCTCCTCATATACATCAGTGATATGTGCAGTGTATGAGGTAACTACACCCTCATATATATCAGTGATATGTACAGTGTATGAGGTAACTACACCCTCATATATATCAGTGATATGTACAGTGTATGAGGTAACTACACCCCCATATATATCAGTGATATGTACAGTGTATGAGGTAACTACACCCTCATATATATCAGTGATATGTACAGTGTATGAGGTAACTACATCCTCATATATATCAGTGATATGTACAGTGTATGAGGTAACTACATCCTCATATATATCAGTGATATGTACAGTGTATGGGGTAACTACACCCTCATATATATCAGTGATATGTACAGTGTATGAGGTAACTACATCCTCATATATATCAGTGATATGTACAGTGTATGAGGTAACTACATCCTCATATATATCAGTGATATGTACAATGTATGAGGTAACTACATCCTCATATATATCAGTGATATGTACAGTGTATGAGGTAACTACATCCTCATATATATCAGTGATATGTACAGTGTATGGGGTAACTACATCCTCATATATATCAGTGATATGTACAGTGTATGGGGTAACTACATCCTCATATATATCAGTGATATGTACAGTGTATGAGGTAACTACATCCTCATATATATCAGTGATATGTACAGTGTATGAGGTAACTACACCCTCATATATATCAGTGATATGTACAGTGTATGAGGTAAGTACATCCTCATATATACCAGTGATATGTACAGTGTGTGAGGTAACTACATCCTCATATACATCAGTGATATGTACAGTGTATGAGGTAACTACACCCTCATATATATCAGTGATATGTACAGTGTATGAGGTAACTACGCCCTCATATATATCAGTGATATGTACAGTGTGTGAGATAAGTACACCCTCATATAAATCAGAGATAAGATGCCTGTGAGGTAGATCCTGTGGATGCACCGGTGGTGACCTCACCTGAGCGCGCAGCCGCTCCCACGGCTGCGGGCGTAGCGTGCATCGGCATGGCCATTCCTGCTCCTGGTTCTCGGCGCACAGGGCCGCCTGAAGCTGGCCCGCCTCCTGTTGCCGGTCGCCGCCCCAGCGATCCGCTTCTGATCGCCGCTCTCCCCTTCTGCTGTTGCTCAGTTGTTGTACAGGAGCTGGAGCTCAGGCCTCCTCTGCTCCGCTGTCGGACTCGGCGTCCGCGTCATCATCGATGGACCTAGGGGCGGGACTTCCGGTACCCGCCCCCGAAACCGGAAGTTCCATCGCTTGTTGCCTCTCCCAAGATGGCCGCCGGAGCCCCACTTCCGGTGACCCCGCGGCGGGGTTCCCGATACTCCTGCTCCCTGTCTGCCGGCCCTGCCCATCGGCTGGTACCGAGGGCGATATCGCTCTCACCTTCCTCTGGACCACGGGAGCCTCTTCTCCACCTTACCTCGATCCGCTGCGCTGAGCACGGCTGCTGCTCGGGTCATCAGCAGGGAAGCCGGCCGTCTCCTGGGTGCCACGATCATGCCGCCGGGGGGGGGCGGGGGAAGGTATTGGCTGGGCCCCCCGTGTCCCCGTCCCCTGCCGCACAGCTGGATTCCTCGGCGTCCTCCCTCCAGCCCAGGAGGCCCGTCTCGAGGAGGAGGACGGAGGGTCCCTGCTGGGGCTCCTACGGCGACGCGGGGGACGGGGAGATACCTCCGGACTTGGCCTGTTGGGAGGGCGAGATCTTTTGCTCCTCCGTAGCGGCTCCTCACCGGCCACTGGCGCCGCCGGAACCGCTGTAACCCCCGCCAGGTGCTGCTCGATCCACCCTGGCCCATGTTGCTGGATCACTGCTTGAACTCGCCTCATAATATCCTGAACATCAGCCATAGCTGCAGGTGAGAAAAATTGTTCTTTTCTCCTCAGATTCCAGTGACAGACTGACACTACCTCGTGTCAGTATATTTACAAATATTCCCAAACCCTCCCCTGTACGTGACTGCTCACTACTTACTGTAAATATCTCCCCCTCCCATCTCTGACCTTCACCTAACCCCTTAGATAGCTCCAATTTAACCCCTTGTCATGCCGCTATTGCGTTACATTGCATTCACTTCATTGCTCCTGTCTCCTTACAGCCCAGTGGTGAGTGTGCACCCCCCGGGTCAGAGGTCAGGCGTCTCCTTACAGCCCAGTGGGTAGTGTGCACCCCTGGGTCAGAGGTCAGCTGTCTCCTTACAGCCCAGTGGTGAGTGTGCACCCCCCGGGTCAGAGGTCAGGTGCGTCCTTACAGCCCAGTGGGTAGTGTGCACCCCCTGGGTCAGAGGTCAGGTGCGTCCTTACAGCCCAGTGGTGAGTGTGCACCCCCTGGGTCAGAGGTCAGCCGTCTCCTTACAGCCCAGTGGTGAGTGTGCACCCCCGGGTCAGAGGTCAGCCATCTCCTTACAGCCCAGTGGTGAGTGTGCACCCCCCGGGTCAGAGGTCAGGTGCGTCCTTACAGCCCAGTGGTGAGTGTGCACCCCCCGGGTCAGAGGTCAGCCGTCTCCTTACAGCCCAGTGGTGAGTGTGCACCCCCGGGTCAGAGGTCAGGTGCGTCCTTACAGCCCAGTGGTGAATGCGCACCCCCTGGGTCAGAGGTCAGGCGTCTCCTTACAGCCCAGTGGTGAGTGTGCACCCCTGGGTCAGAGGTCAGCTGTCTCCTTACAGCCCAGTGGTGAGTGTGCACCCCCGGGTCAGAGGTCAGCCGTCTCCTTACAGCCCAGTGGGTAGTGTGTACCCCTGGGTCAGAGGTCAGCTGTCTCCTTACAGCCCAGTGGTGAGTGTGCACCCCCCGGGTCAGAGGTCAGGCGTCTCCTTACAGCCCAGTGGGTAGTGTGCACCCCTGGGTCAGAGGTCAGCTGTCTCCTTACAGCCCAGTGGTGAGTGTGCACCCCCCGGGTCAGAGGTCAGGTGCGTCCTTACAGCCCAGTGGGTAGTGTGCACCCCCGGGTTAGAGGTCAGGTGTCTCCTTACAGCCCAGTGGTGAGTGTGCACCCCCGGGTCAGAGGTCAGCCGTCTCCTTACAGCCCAGTGGTGAGTGTGCACCCCCTGGGTCAGAGGTCAGCCGTCTCCTTACAGCCCAGTGGTGAGTGTGCACCCCTGGGTCAGAGGTCAGCTGTCTCCTTACAGCCCAGTGGTGAGTGTGCACCCCCCGGGTCAGAGGTCAGCCGTCTCCTTACAGCCCAGTGGGTAGTGTGTACCCCTGGGTCAGAGGTCAGCCGTCTCCTTACAGCCCAGTGGGTAGTGTGCACCCCCGGGTCAGAGGTCAGGTGCGTCCTTACACGACCTGTGCTACAGCTGCACGGTGATGTCATGGTAACAGCAAACAGGGAACCTCCAGCAATGGGGAACTATAACTCCCAGCATCCCCTGACAGCCACATGATGGGGCACATTTACTTACCCGGTCCAGTCGCGATCCCATGGTGCGTTGTCCGACGAGGATTCGGGTTCTGCCGGGAGTCACTAAGGTCGTGCGCTGATATCCAGCAGGTGTCGCTGCTGCGCTGGGGTCGGCCGGAGCTCACCTTCTTCTTCCCGGTGCATGTCAGCGCTGATCTTGCGACTCAAATCTTTTTTAACCCCTTATCACCCACACTAGTTTTCAGCTCAATGACCAGACTCGATTTTTCTGCCTTGTCTTACGATAATTGGTTATAACTTCGGAACGCTGTAACATATCCCGGTGATTTTGAGAATGTTTTCTCGTGACACATTGTACTTCATGTTAGTTATAAAATTTAAGTGATACGTTTTGCGTTTCGTTCTGAAAAAAAGTGAAAATTTGGCAAAAGTTTGTAAAAATTCTTCATTTTCCAAGTTTGAAATGTTCTGCTTTCCAGATAGGAAGTAAAACTACCGAAAAAGCTTGATAAATTACATTTACAGAATGTCTGCTTTATGTTGGGATGATATTTTATGCGTCCGGTCATTTTTCTAGGATGTTATGAGGTGCAGAACTTTAGGTGCGATTTTTCTCATTTTCATGAAAATTGCCAAAACTCACATTTTGAGGGATAACTCAAAGGCCTAAATAATAGTAACACCCCATAAATGACCCCACTATAGAAACTTCACCCCTCAACGTCTGTAACACAACTCCTATTAAGTCCATTAACCCTTTAAGTGTTTCACATGGGTTAAAACAATATGGACCTGCGATTTAGAAACTATGGAATTTTTTTGGAAAATACCTTCATTTAGGCCAAAACTGACAGTTTCAGAATAAATTAAATGATGAAACGCACTGCAACGCTTGACGCCCAATTCCTCCCGAGTGCTGATCCCCCATATGTGGCGGTGACTGCTGTACGGGCGCACGGCCGGGGATAGAATGAATGGAGGCGCCATTCACAGCAGATTTGTATTGTCACATTGTACGACCGATACATTTTTATTTTTTTTGGTAATGTGAACATATGAGGCTTATTATGTACGGGATGAGATACAATGTATAGATTATTCATTTAGGGGGTCTAAAGCTTATTCATGAGATTTTATTAACTATTTCAAGGGGGAGACAAACAAAATCATCAATTTTTATTTTGGTTTTTTAGCATTTTTTTTCCCTGCTCACCGTAATGTAAAAATAATATTTTATCTTTATTCTCTGGTTCACTACGATTGCGGTGATTCCTCATTTATATCGTTTTTCTTATCTTTGCTCAATTTTCCTGAGCAAAACCAATATTGGAGAATATCGCATTGTTTTTACTATTGACAACTTTTTATTGCCATAACTTCTGTAGTTTTCTGTTGTCAGATCTGGTTGAGGGCTTATTTTTTGCGAAAACAGTTGTTCTTTTCAGTCGTATCATATTCGGGAACGAAACTTTTTTTGATCACTTTTTAGAACATTTTTTGTGATGGTGTTTGATGAAAAATTATATATTACGGGAAGTTTTTCGTAGTTTTTTTTTTCATCGTTCACCGAGCGGGTTCAATATTGATTTAGATTTATTGTACAGATTAATGCGGACACGGTGATACCAAATAAGTACGTGTTTTTGTGTTTTATTTACTGTATTTGCATTTTATGTGTTACTGGGGAGATTATGGGACTTTTATTTATTTATTTAATTATATTATAAAATGATTTAAATTTTTTTTTTTAACTTTTTTACATTTTCTACTTCTTGGCTTGAATAAGAGATCATCCGATCGCTTATTCAAGCCTTTACACTGCAATACACTTGTATTGCAGTGTATAGTGTAAGTAACTGAGCATTCTACGCTGTGGATGATGCCGCGCATGCTCAGTTACTTACAGCCGGGTCCTGCCAGGAAGACAGGATCCGGCGAGAAGAGGAGCCGACAGCCTCGGGTCACTCGTCGGGACCCGGGGCAGCGGCAGGAGGGATCGGATCCCCCAGTAAGCACACCGGGGAGGTCCGATCCACGGGGGACACACTTGCACGCCGCGGTCATGCTTGACCGCGGCGTGTAAGGGGTTAAACACCCGGGATCGGAGTTTTTCCGATCCCGGCTGTTAGTGCCGGGTCTGGGCTGTGATATCACAGCCCGACACCGGCACCAGCGAGACCCGGTGTCCCAAAATCTTCTTCTGACACGTCAGAAGAAGTACCCTTAAAGGGGTATTCTCGTCTGAGCACTCACATTCAGTTTGAGTAATCTGCCATTAATAAACATTTCTTCAATTAGATGTTATTAAAACAAATGTTCCTGTGTGAAGATAATTTTCCATAAATGTAGCCATGTTGTCCCTTAGAAATAAGACCACCTCTGCTGGAGGGATTGCACAAATAAACAAAAAGTTTTTGTATATGAAATATCTGAGAATTACTACATGTCCCACAGCCGTCCTGTGGTAATGATCGCTGAATCCTGGTGGTCAGGCAGAGCTCAATAGTGCATGTCTAGCCACTGCTGCCTAAATGTGACGTGGTCGTAACCGAGGAAGCTATCTCGTTTCTAAGGGACAACATCGCTATGTTTATGGGAAATTATCTTCACACAGAAACATTTTTTTTAATGACATCCAATTGAAGAAATGTTTACATATGGAAGATTAATGAAACTGAATGTGACTGCCCAGACGAGAATACCCCTTAAATGACCGACGTAGAATCCCGATAGGGCGGTCATTAAGGGGTTAAATTCCGCGTTTTTTCCGAATCCATTGGGTTGTCCGACGCCTGCCCCCGGGGCAATTCAGTGCAAATTGGAAATATTCGGGAAACCCGACAAAGTGCGGCGTTCGGGTCCTTAGTAAATGAGCCCCAATGTGTGTTACTATAATACCGACTGTTTATAGAACATTTTGGAAATCTGTCAGTGGGAGACGCCGCATCAAAGGAACTGGTGCTCTCCTCCCCTGTGCGGGCGATGCAGGTGCTCTCCTCCCCTGTGCGGGCGATGCAGGTGCGCTCCTCCCCTGTGCGGGCGATGCAGGTGCTCTCCTCCCCTGTGCGGGCGATGCAGGTGCTCTCCTCCCCTGTGCGGGCGATGCAGGTGCTCTCCTCCCCTGTGCGGGCGATGCAGGTGCTCTCCTCCCCTGTGCGGGCGATGCAGGTGCTCTCCTCCCCTGTGCGAGCGATGCAGGTGCTCTCCTCCCCTGTGCGGACGATGCAGGTGCTCTCCTCCCCTGTGCGGGCGATGCAGGTGCGCTTCTCCCCTGTGCGGGCGATGCAGGTGCTCTCCTCCCCTGTGCGGGCGATGCAGGTGCTCTCCTCCCCTGTGCGGACGATGCAGGTGCTCTCCTCCCCTGTGCGGGCGATGCAGGTGCTCTCCTCCCCTGTGCGGGCGATGCGGGTGCTCTCCTCCCCTGTGCGGACGATGCAGGTGCTCTCCTCCCCTGTGCGGGCGATGCAGGTGCGCTCCTCCCCTGTGCGGGCGATGCAGGTGCTCTCCTCCCCTGTGCGGGCGATGCAGGTGCTCTCCTCCCCTGTGCGGGCGATGCAGGTGCTCTCCTCCCCTGTGCGGGCGATGCAGGTGCTCTCCTCCCCTGTGCGGGCGATGCAGGTGCTCTCCTCCCCTGTGCGGGCAATGCGTGTGCTCTCCTCCCCTGTGCGAGCGATGCAGGTGCTCTCCTCCCCTGTGCGGGCGATGCAGGTGCGCTCCTCCCCTGTGCGGGCGATGCAGGTGCTCTCCTCCCCTGTGCGGGCGATGCAGGTGCTGTCCTCCCCTGTGCGGGCGATGCAGGTGCTCTCCTCCCCTGTGCGGGCGATGCAGGTGCTCTCCTCCCCTGTGCGGGCGATGCAGGTGCTGTCCTCCCCTGTGCGGGCGATGCAGGTGCTGTCCTCCCCTGTGCGAGCGATGCAGGTGCTCTCCTCCCCTGTGCGGGCGATGCAGGTGCTCTCCTCCCCTGTGCGGGCGATGCAGGTGCGCTCCTCCCCTGTGCGGGCGATGCAGGTGCTCTCCTCCCCTGTGCGGGCGATGCAGGTGCTCTCCTCCCCTGTGCGGACGATGCAGGTGCTCTCCTCCCCTGTGCGGGCGATGCAGGTGCGCTTCTCCCCTGTGCGGGCGATGCAGGTGCTCTCCTCCCCTGTGCGGGCGATGCAGGTGCTCTCCTCCCCTGTGCGGACGATGCAGGTGCTCTCCTCCCCTGTGCGGGCGATTCAGGTGCTCTCCTCCCCTGTGCGGGCGATGCAGGTGCTCTCCTCCCCTGTGCGGGCGATGCAGGTGCTCTCCTCCCCTGTGCGGGCGATGCAGGTGCTCTCCTCCCCTGTGCGAGCGATGCAGGTGCTCTCCTCCCCTGTGCGGGCGATGCAGGTGCTCTCCTCCCCTGCGCGGGCGATGCAGGTGCTCTCCTCCCCTGTGCGGGTGATGCAGGTGCTCTCCTCCCCTGTGCGGGTGATGCAGGTGCTCTCCTCCCCTGTGCGGGCGATGCAGGTGCTCTCCTCCCCTGTGCGGGCGATGCAGGTGCTCTCCTCCCCTGTGCGGGCGATGCAGGTGCGCTCCTCCCCTGTGCGGGCGATGCAGGTGCTGTCCTCCCCTGTGCGAGCGATGCAGGTGCTCTCCTCCCCTGTGCGGGCGATGCAGGTGCTCTCCTCCCCTGTGCGGGCGATGCAGGTGCGCTCCTCCCCTGTGCGGGCGATGCAGGTGCTCTCCTCCCCTGTGCGGGCGATGCAGGTGCTCTCCTCCCCTGTGCGGGCGATGCAGGTGCTCTCCTCCCCTGTGCGGGTGATGCAGGTGCTCTCCTCCCCTGTGCGGGCGATGCAGGTGCTCTCCTCCCCTGTGCGGGCGATGCAGGTGCGCTCCTCCCCTGTGCGGGGGATGCAGGTGCTCTCCTCCCCTGTGCGGGCGATGCAGGTGCTCTCCTCCCCTGTGCGGACGATGCAGGTGCTCTCCTCCCCTGTGCGGGCGATGCAGGTGCTCTCCTCCCCTGTGCGGGCGATGCAGGTGCGCTCCTCCCCTGTGCGGGCGATGCAGGTGCTCTCCTCCCCTGTGCGGGCGATGCAGGTGCTCTCCTCCCCTGTGCGGGCGATGCAGGTGCTCTCCTTCCCTGTGTGGGCGATGCAGGTGCTCTCCTCCCCTGTGCGGGCGATGCAGGTGCTCTCCTCCCCTGTGCGGGCGATGCAGGTGCTCCCTCCCCTGTGCGGGCGATGCAGGTGCTCTCCTCCCCTGTGCGGGCGATGCGGGTGCTCTCCTCCCCTGTGCGGGCGATGCGGGTCCTCTCCTCCCCTGTGCGGGCGATGCGGGTGCTCTCCTCCCCTGTGCGGGCGATGCAGGTGCTCTCCTCCCCTGTGCGGGCGATGCAGGTCATAGATGCTGCAGTCTGCTGTACCTCCTCTGTATAAGTGGCACGGATGATATACAATTCTCTGCTTTGTTACAGTAAGGATCATTTTCTTGTCTCATGTATCAGCCGTGAGGTCACTCCATCAGATATGTCTGGATTGGGTCGAGCTCCAGGCAAAAATGGCAACATCAAGATGAT
The DNA here is from genome assembly GCF_040894005.1 of Engystomops pustulosus. Lineage (NCBI taxonomy): Eukaryota > Metazoa > Chordata > Amphibia > Anura > Leptodactylidae > Engystomops > Engystomops pustulosus. The sequence continues at coordinate 214,282,911 of NC_092415.1, forward strand.
TGTCCAGGTAAGTAAATCTGGTGATCCCTACATGAAACAGATCTACATACACAACCACATCACATAGAAGACCATCGGATGAACATCCACCTGACACCTACACAACCACATCACATAGAAGACCATCTGATGATCATCCACCTGACACCTACACAACCACATCACATAGAAGACCATCTGATGATCATCCACCTGACACCTACACAACCACATCACATAGAAGACCATCTGATGATCATCCACCTGACACCTACACAACCACATCACATAGAAGACCATCTGATAATCATCCACCTGACACCTACACAACCACATCGCATAGAAGACCATGTGATAATCATCCACCTGACACCTACACAACCACATCACATAGAAGACCATCTGATGAACATCCACCTGACACCTACACAACCACATCGCATAGAAGACCATCTGATGATCATCCACCTGACACCTACACAACCACATCACATAGAAGACCATCTGATGATCATCCACCTGACATCTACACAACCACATCGCATAGAAGACCATCTGATGAACATCCACCTGACACCTACACAACCACATCGCATAGAAGACCATCTGATGAACATCCACCTGACACCTACACAACCACATCACATAGAAGACCATCTGATGATCATCCACCTGACACCTACACAACCACATCACATAGAAGACCATCTGATGTACATCCACCTGACACCTACACAACCACATCGCATAGAAGACCATCTGATGAAGATCCACCTGACACCTACACAACCACATCACATAGAAGACCATCTGATGAACATCCACCTGACACCTACACAACCACATCGCATAGAAGACCATCTGATAATCATCCACCTGACACCTACACAACCACATCACATAGAAGACCATCTGATGATCATCCACCTGACACCTACACAACCACATCACATAGAAGACCATCTGATGAACATCCACCTGACACCTACACAACCACATCACATAGAAGACCATCTGATGATCATCCACCTGACAACTACACAACCACATCACATAGAAGACCATCTGATGAACATCCACCTGACAACTACACAACCACATCACATAGAAGACCATCTGATGAACATCCACCTGACACCTACACAATCACATTGCATAGAAGACCATCTGATGATCATCCACCTGACACCTACACAACCACATCGCATAGAAGACCATCTGATGAACATCCACCTGACACCTACACAACCACATCACATAGAAGACCATCTGATGATCATCCACCTGACACCTACACAACCACATCACATAGAAGACCATCTGATGAACATCCACCTGACACCTACACAACCACATCACATAGAAGACCATCTGATGAACATCCACCTGACACCTACACAACCACATCCCATAGAAGACCATCTGATGATCATCCACCTGACACCTACACAACCACATCACATAGAAGACCATCTGATGATCATCCACCTGACACCTACACAACCACATCGCATAGAAGACCATCTGATGAACATCCACCTGACACCTACACAACCACATCACATAGAAGACCATCTGATGATCATCCACCTGACACCTACACAACCACATCACATAGAAGACCATCTGATGAACATCCACCTGACACCTACACAACCACATCACATAGAAGACCATCTGATGAACATCCACCTGACACCTACACAACCACATCACATAGAAGACCATCTGATGATCATCCACCTGACACCTACACAACCACATCACATAGATGACCATCTGATGAACATCCACCTGACACCTACACAACCACATCGCATAGAAGACCATCTGATGAACATCCACCTGTCACCTACTGAACCACATCACATAGAAGACCATCTGATGTACATCCACCTGACACCTACACAACCACATCACATAGAAGACCATCTGATGAACATCCACCTGACACCTACACAACCACATCACATAGAAGACCATCTGATGAACATCCACCTGACACCTACACAACCACATCGCATAGAAGACCATCTGATGAACATCCACCTGACACCTACACAACCACATCACATAGAAGACCATCTGATGATGATCCACCTGACACCTACACAACCACATCACATAGAAGACCATCTGATGTACATCCACCTGACACCTACACAACCACATCACATAGAAGACCATCTGATGAACATCCACCTGACATCTACACAACCACATCACATAGAAGACCATCTGATGATCATCCACCTGACAACTACACAACCACATCACATAGAAGACCATCTGATGATCATCCACCTGACACCTACACAACCACATCACATAGAAGACCATCTGATGATCATCCACCTGACACCTACACAACCACATCACATAGAAGACCATCTGATGAACATCCACCTGACACCTACACAACCACATCACATAGAAGACCATCTGATGATCATCCACCTGACAACTACACAACCACATCACATAGAAGACCATCTGATGAACATCCACCTGACAACTACACAACCACATCACATAGAAGACCATCTGATGAACATCCACCTGACACCTACACAATCACATTGCATAGAAGACCATCTGATGATCATCCACCTGACACCTACACAACCACATCGCATAGAAGACCATCTGATGAACATCCACCTGACACCTACACAACCACATCACATAGAAGACCATCTGATGATCATCCACCTGACACCTACACAACCACATCACATAGAAGACCATCTGATGAACATCCACCTGACACCTACACAACCACATCACATAGAAGACCATCTGATGAACATCCACCTGACACCTACACAACCACATCCCATAGAAGACCATCTGATGATCATCCACCTGACACCTACACAACCACATCACATAGAAGACCATCTGATGATCATCCACCTGACACCTACACAACCACATCGCATAGAAGACCATCTGATGAACATCCACCTGACACCTACACAACCACATCACATAGAAGACCATCTGATGATCATCCACCTGACACCTACACAACCACATCACATAGAAGACCATCTGATGAACATCCACCTGACACCTACACAACCACATCACATAGAAGACCATCTGATGAACATCCACCTGACACCTACACAACCACATCACATAGAAGACCATCTGATGATCATCCACCTGACACCTACACAACCACATCACATAGATGACCATCTGATGTACATCCACCTGACACCTACACAACCACATCACATAGAAGACCATCTGATGAACATCCACCTGACACCTACACAACCACATCGCATAGAAGACCATCTGATGAACATCCACCTGACACCTACACAACCACATCACATAGAAGACCATCTGATGAACATCCACCTGACACCTACACAACCACATCACAAAGAAGACCATCTGATGAACATCTACCTGACACCTACACAACCACATCACATAGAAGACCATCTGATGATCATCCACCTGACACCTACACAACCACATCCCATAGAAGACCATCTGATGATCATCCACCTGACACCTACACAACCACATCACATAGAAGACCATCTGATGAACATCCACCTGACACCTACACAACCACATCGCATAGAAGACCATCTGATGAACATCCACCTGTCACCTACTGAACCACATCACATAGAAGACCATCTGATGTACATCCACCTGACACCTACACAACCACATCACATAGAAGACCATCTGATGAACATCCACCTGACACCTACACAACCACATCACATAGAAGACCATCTGATGAACATCCACCTGACACCTACACAACCACATCGCATAGAAGACCATCTGATGAACATCCACCTGACACCTACACAACCACATCACATAGAAGACCATCTGATGATGATCCACCTGACACCTACACAACCACATCACATAGAAGACCATCTGATGTACATCCACCTGACACCTACACAACCACATCACATAGAAGACCATCTGATGAACATCCACCTGACATCTACACAACCACATCACATAGAAGACCATCTGATGATCATCCACCTGACAACTACACAACCACATCACATAGAAGACCATCTGATGATCATCCACCTGACACCTACACAACCACATCACATAGAAGACCATCTGATGAACAGCCACCTGACACCTACACAAGCACATCACATAGAAGACCATCTGATGATCATCCACCTGACACCTACACAACCACATCACATAGAAGACCATCTGATGAACATCCACCTGACACCTACACAACCACATCGCATAGAAGACCATCTGATGAACATCCACCTGACACCTACACAACCACATCACATAGAAGACCATCTGATGTACATCCACCTGACACCTACACAATCACATCGCATAGAAGACCATCTGATGAACATGCACCTGACACCTACACAATCACATCGCATAGAAGACCATCTGATGAACATGCACCTGACACCTACACAACCACATCACATAGAAGACCATCTGATGAACATCCACCTGATACCTACACAACCACATCACATAGAAGACCATCTGATGAACATCCACCTGACACCTACACAACCACATCACATAGAAGACCATCTGATGATCATCCACCTGACACCTTCACAACCACATCGCATAGAAGACCATCTGAGGAACATCTACCTGACACCTACACAACCACATCACATAGAAGACCATCTGATGAACATCCACCTGACACCTACACAACCACATCACATAGAAGACCATCTGATGATCATCCACCTGACACCTACACAACCACATCGCATAGAAGACCATCTGATGAACATCCACCTGACACCTACACAACCACATCACATAGAAGACCATCTGATGATCATCCACCTGACACCTACACAACCACATCACATAGAAGACCATCTGATGAACATCCACCTGACACCTACACAACCACATCACATAGAAGACCATCTGATGAACATCCACCTGACACCTACACAACCACATCCCATAGAAGACCATCTGATGATCATCCACCTGACACCTACACAACCACATCGCATAGAAGACCATCTGATAATCATCCACCTGACACCTACACAACCACATCACATAGAAGACCATCTGAGGAACATCTACCTGACACCTACACAACCACATCACATAGAAGACCATCTGATGAATATCCACCTGACACCTACACAACCACATCACATAGAAGACCATCTGATGATCATCCACCTGACACCTACACAATCACATCGCATAGAAGACCATCTGATGAACATCCACCTGACACCTACACAACCACATCACATAGAAGACCATCTGATGAACATCCACCTGATACCTACACAACCACATCACATAGAAGACCATCTGATGTACATCCACCTGACACCTACACAACCACATCACATAGAAGACCATCTGATGATCATCCACCTGACACCTACACATGCACATCACATAGAAGACCATCTGATGTACATCCACCTGACACCTACACAACCACATCACATAGAAGACCATCTGATGATCATCCACCTGACACCTACACATGCACATCACATAGAAGACCATCTGATGAACATCCACCTGACACCTACACATGCACATCACATAGAAGACCATCTGATGAACATCCACCTGACACCTACACAACCACATCACATAGAAGACCATCTGATGAACATCCACCTGACACCTACACAACCACATCACATAGAAGACCATCTGATGTACATCCACCTGACACCTACACAACCACATCACATAGAAGACCATCTGATGATCATCCACCTGACACCTACACATGCACATCACATAGAAGACCATCTGATGATCATCCACCTGACACCTACACATGCACATCACATAGAAGACCATCTGATGAACATCCACCTGACACCTACACATGCACATCACATAGAAGACCATCTGATGAACATCCACCTGTCACCTACACAACCACATCACATAGAAGACCATCTGATGAACATCCACCTGACACCTACACAACCACATCACATAGAAGACCATCTGATGAACATCCACCTGATACCTACACAACCACATCACATAGAAGACCATCTGATGTACATCCACCTGACACCTACACAACGACATCGCATAGAAGACCATCTGATGAACATCCACCTGACACCTACACAACCACATCCCATAGAAGACCATCTGATGAAAATCCACCTGACACCTACACAACCACATCACATAGAAGACCATCTGATGAACATCCACCTGACACCTACACAACCACATCGCATAGAAGACCATCTGATGATCATCCACCTGACACCTACACAACCACATCGCATAGAAGACCATCTGATGAACATCCACCTGTCACCTACTGAACCACATCACATAGAAGACCATCTGATGTACATCCACCTGACACCTACACAACCACATCACATAGAAGACCATCTGATGAACATCCACCTGACACCTACACAACCACATCACATAGAAGACCATCTGATGAACATCCACCTGACACCTACACAACCACATCGCATAGAAGACCATCTGATGAACATCCACCTGACACCTACACAACCACATCACATAGAAGACCATCTGATGATGATCCACCTGACACCTACACAACCACATCACATAGAAGACCATCTGATGTACATCCACCTGACACCTACACAACCACATCACATAGAAGACCATCTGATGAACATCCACCTGACATCTACACAACCACATCACATAGAAGACCATCTGATGATCATCCACCTGACAACTACACAACCACATCACATAGAAGACCATCTGATGATCATCCACCTGACACCTACACAACCACATCACATAGAAGACCATCTGATGATCATCCACCTGACACCTACACAACCACATCACATAGAAGACCATCTGATGAACATCCACCTGACACCTACACAACCACATCACATAGAAGACCATCTGATGATCATCCACCTGACAACTACACAACCACATCACATAGAAGACCATCTGATGAACATCCACCTGACAACTACACAACCACATCACATAGAAGACCATCTGATGAACATCCACCTGACACCTACACAATCACATTGCATAGAAGACCATCTGATGATCATCCACCTGACACCTACACAACCACATCGCATAGAAGACCATCTGATGAACATCCACCTGACACCTACACAACCACATCACATAGAAGACCATCTGATGATCATCCACCTGACACCTACACAACCACATCACATAGAAGACCATCTGATGAACATCCACCTGACACCTACACAACCACATCACATAGAAGACCATCTGATGAACATCCACCTGACACCTACACAACCACATCCCATAGAAGACCATCTGATGATCATCCACCTGACACCTACACAACCACATCACATAGAAGACCATCTGATGATCATCCACCTGACACCTACACAACCACATCGCATAGAAGACCATCTGATGAACATCCACCTGACACCTACACAACCACATCACATAGAAGACCATCTGATGATCATCCACCTGACACCTACACAACCACATCACATAGAAGACCATCTGATGAACATCCACCTGACACCTACACAACCACATCACATAGAAGACCATCTGATGAACATCCACCTGACACCTACACAACCACATCACATAGAAGACCATCTGATGATCATCCACCTGACACCTACACAACCACATCACATAGATGACCATCTGATGTACATCCACCTGACACCTACACAACCACATCACATAGAAGACCATCTGATGAACATCCACCTGACACCTACACAACCACATCGCATAGAAGACCATCTGATGAACATCCACCTGACACCTACACAACCACATCACATAGAAGACCATCTGATGAACATCCACCTGACACCTACACAACCACATCACAAAGAAGACCATCTGATGAACATCTACCTGACACCTACACAACCACATCACATAGAAGACCATCTGATGATCATCCACCTGACACCTACACAACCACATCCCATAGAAGACCATCTGATGATCATCCACCTGACACCTACACAACCACATCACATAGAAGACCATCTGATGAACATCCACCTGACACCTACACAACCACATCGCATAGAAGACCATCTGATGAACATCCACCTGTCACCTACTGAACCACATCACATAGAAGACCATCTGATGTACATCCACCTGACACCTACACAACCACATCACATAGAAGACCATCTGATGAACATCCACCTGACACCTACACAACCACATCACATAGAAGACCATCTGATGAACATCCACCTGACACCTACACAACCACATCGCATAGAAGACCATCTGATGAACATCCACCTGACACCTACACAACCACATCACATAGAAGACCATCTGATGATGATCCACCTGACACCTACACAACCACATCACATAGAAGACCATCTGATGTACATCCACCTGACACCTACACAACCACATCACATAGAAGACCATCTGATGAACATCCACCTGACATCTACACAACCACATCACATAGAAGACCATCTGATGATCATCCACCTGACAACTACACAACCACATCACATAGAAGACCATCTGATGATCATCCACCTGACACCTACACAACCACATCACATAGAAGACCATCTGATGAACAGCCACCTGACACCTACACAAGCACATCACATAGAAGACCATCTGATGATCATCCACCTGACACCTACACAACCACATCACATAGAAGACCATCTGATGAACATCCACCTGACACCTACACAACCACATCGCATAGAAGACCATCTGATGAACATCCACCTGACACCTACACAACCACATCACATAGAAGACCATCTGATGTACATCCACCTGACACCTACACAATCACATCGCATAGAAGACCATCTGATGAACATGCACCTGACACCTACACAATCACATCGCATAGAAGACCATCTGATGAACATGCACCTGACACCTACACAACCACATCACATAGAAGACCATCTGATGAACATCCACCTGATACCTACACAACCACATCACATAGAAGACCATCTGATGAACATCCACCTGACACCTACACAACCACATCACATAGAAGACCATCTGATGATCATCCACCTGACACCTTCACAACCACATCGCATAGAAGACCATCTGAGGAACATCTACCTGACACCTACACAACCACATCACATAGAAGACCATCTGATGAACATCCACCTGACACCTACACAACCACATCACATAGAAGACCATCTGATGATCATCCACCTGACACCTACACAACCACATCGCATAGAAGACCATCTGATGAACATCCACCTGACACCTACACAACCACATCACATAGAAGACCATCTGATGATCATCCACCTGACACCTACACAACCACATCACATAGAAGACCATCTGATGAACATCCACCTGACACCTACACAACCACATCACATAGAAGACCATCTGATGAACATCCACCTGACACCTACACAACCACATCCCATAGAAGACCATCTGATGATCATCCACCTGACACCTACACAACCACATCGCATAGAAGACCATCTGATAATCATCCACCTGACACCTACACAACCACATCACATAGAAGACCATCTGAGGAACATCTACCTGACACCTACACAACCACATCACATAGAAGACCATCTGATGAATATCCACCTGACACCTACACAACCACATCACATAGAAGACCATCTGATGATCATCCACCTGACACCTACACAATCACATCGCATAGAAGACCATCTGATGAACATCCACCTGACACCTACACAACCACATCACATAGAAGACCATCTGATGAACATCCACCTGATACCTACACAACCACATCACATAGAAGACCATCTGATGTACATCCACCTGACACCTACACAACCACATCACATAGAAGACCATCTGATGATCATCCACCTGACACCTACACATGCACATCACATAGAAGACCATCTGATGTACATCCACCTGACACCTACACAACCACATCACATAGAAGACCATCTGATGATCATCCACCTGACACCTACACATGCACATCACATAGAAGACCATCTGATGAACATCCACCTGACACCTACACATGCACATCACATAGAAGACCATCTGATGAACATCCACCTGACACCTACACAACCACATCACATAGAAGACCATCTGATGAACATCCACCTGACACCTACACAACCACATCACATAGAAGACCATCTGATGTACATCCACCTGACACCTACACAACCACATCACATAGAAGACCATCTGATGATCATCCACCTGACACCTACACATGCACATCACATAGAAGACCATCTGATGATCATCCACCTGACACCTACACATGCACATCACATAGAAGACCATCTGATGAACATCCACCTGACACCTACACATGCACATCACATAGAAGACCATCTGATGAACATCCACCTGTCACCTACACAACCACATCACATAGAAGACCATCTGATGAACATCCACCTGACACCTACACAACCACATCACATAGAAGACCATCTGATGAACATCCACCTGATACCTACACAACCACATCACATAGAAGACCATCTGATGTACATCCACCTGACACCTACACAACGACATCGCATAGAAGACCATCTGATGAACATCCACCTGACACCTACACAACCACATCCCATAGAAGACCATCTGATGAAAATCCACCTGACACCTACACAACCACATCACATAGAAGACCATCTGATGAACATCCACCTGACACCTACACAACCACATCGCATAGAAGACCATCTGATGAACATCCACCTGACACCTACACAACCACATCACATAGAAGACCATCTGATGATCATCCACCTGACACCTACACAACCACATCACATAGAAGACCATCTGATGATCATCCACCTGACACCTACACAACCACATCACATAGAAGACCATCTGATGAACATCCACATGACACCTACACAACCACATCGCATAGAAGACCATCTGATGAACATCCACCTGACACCTACACAACCACATCACATAGAAGACCATCTGATGAACATCCACCTGACACCTACACAACCACATCACATAGAAGACCATCTGATGATCATCCACCTGACAACTACACAACCACATCACATAGAAGACCATCTGATGAACATCCACCTGACAACTACACAACCACATCACATAGAAGACCATCTGATGATCATCCACCTGACACCTACACAACCACATCACATAGAAGACCATCTGATGATCATCCACCTGACACCTACACAACCACATCACATAGAAGACCATCTGATGAACATCCACATGACACCTACACAACCACATCGCATAGAAGACCATCTGATGAACATCCACCTGACACCTACACAACCACATCACATAGAAGACCATCTGATGAACATCCACCTGACACCTACACAACCACATCACATAGAAGACCATCTGATGATCATCCACCTGACAACTACACAACCACATCACATAGAAGACCATCTGATGAACATCCACCTGACAACTACACAACCACATCACATAGAAGACCATCTGATGAACATCCACCTGACACCTACACAATCACATTGCATAGAAGACCATCTGATGAACATCCACCTGACACCTACACAACCACATCACATAGAAGACCATCTGATGATCATCCACCTGACACCTACACAACCACATCACATAGAAGACCATCTGATGAACATCCACCTGACACCTACACAATCACATTGCATAGAAGACCATCTGATGATCATCCACCTGACACCTACACAACCACATCACATAGAAGACCATCTGATGATCATCCACCTGACACCTACACAACCACATCACATAGAAGACCATCTGATGAACATCCACCTGACACCTACACAACCACATCACATAGAAGCCCATCTGATGAACATCCACCTGACAACTACACAACCACATCACATAGAAGACCATCTGATGAACATCCACCTGACAACTACACAACCACATCACATAGAAGACCATCTGATGAACATCCACCTGACAACTACACAACCACATCACATAGAAGACCATCTGATGATCATCCACCTTACACCTACACAACCGCATTGCATAGAAGACCATCTGATGAACATCCACCTGACACCTACACAACCACATCACATAGAAGACCATCTGATGATCATCCACCTGACACCTACACAACCACATCACATAGAAGACCATCTGATAATCATCCACCTGACACCTACACAACCACATCGCATAGAAGACCATGTGATAATCATCCACCTGACACCTACACAACCACATCACATAGAAGACCATGTGATGAACATCCACCTGACACCTACACAACCACATCACATAGAAGACCATCTGATGTACATCCACCTGACACCTACACAACCACATCGCATAGAAGACCATCTGATGAACATCCACCTGACACCTACACAACCACATCACATAGAAGACCATCTGATGTACATCCACCTGACACCTACACAACCACATCGCATAGAAGACCATCTGATGAACATCCACCTGACACCTACACAACCACATCGCATAGAAGACCATCTGATGATCATCCACCTGACACCTACACAACCACATCGCATAGAAGACCATCTGATGATCATCCACCTGACACCTACACAACCACATCACATAGAAGACCATCTGATGAACATCCACCTGACACCTACACAACCACATCGCATAGAAGACCATCTGATGAACATCCACCTGACACCTACACAACCACATCACATAGAAGACCATCTGATGAACATCCACCTGACACCTACACAACCACATCACATAGAACACCATCTGATGATCATCCACCTGACACCTACACAACCACATCACATAGAAGACCATCTGATGAACATCCACCTGACACCTACACAACCACATCGCATAGAAGACCATCTGATGAACATCCACCTGACACCTACACAACCACATCACATAGAAGACCATCTGATGAACATCCACCTGACACCTACACAACCACATCACATAGAACACCATCTGATGATCATCCACCTGACACCTACACAACCACATCACATAGAAGACCATCTGAGGAACATCCACCTGACACCTACACAACCACATCACATAGAAGACCATCTGATGAACATCCACCTGACACCTACACAACCACATCACATAGAAGACCATCTGATGAACATCCACCTGACACCTACACAACCACATCGCATAGAAGACCATCTGATGAACATCCACCTGACACCTACACAACCACATCACATAGAAGACCATCTGATGATCATCCACCTGACACCTACACAAGCACATCACATAGAAGACCATCTGATGATCATCCACCTGACACCTACACAACCACATCACATAGAAGACCATCTGATGAACATCCACCTGACACCTACACAACCACATCACATAGAAGACCATCTGATGAACATTCACCTGACACCTACACAACCACATCACATAGAAGACCATCTGATGATCATCCACCTGACACCTACACAACCACATCACATAGAAGACCATCTGATGAACATCCACCTGACACCTACACAACCACATCACATAGAAGACCATCTGATGAACATCCACCTGACACCTACACAACCACATCACATAGAAGACCATCTGATGATCATCCACCTGACACCTACACAACCACATCACATAGAAGACCATCTGATGAACATCCACCTGACACCTACACAACCACATCACATAGAAGACCATCTGATGTACATCCACCTGACACCTACACAACCACATCACATAGAAGACCATCTGATGAACATCCACCTGACACCTACACAACCACATCACATAGAAGACCATCTGATGAACATCCACCTGACACCTACACAACCACATCGCATAGAAGACCATCTGATGATCATCCACCTGACACCTACACAACCACATCACATAGAAGACCATCTGATGAACATCCACCTGACACCTACACAACCACATCACATAGAAGACCATCTGATGAACATCCACCTGACACCTACACAACCACATCACATAGAACACCATCTGATGAACATCCACCTGTCACCTACACAACCACATCACATAGAAGACCATCTGATGAACATACACCTGATACCTACACAACCACATCACATAGAAGACCATCTGATGAACATCCACCTGACACCTACACAACCACATCGCATAGAAGACCATCTGATGAACATCCACCTGACACCTACACAACCACATCGCATAGAAGACCATCTGATGAACATCCACCTGACACCTACACAACCACATCACATAGAAGACCATCTGATGAACTTTCACCTGACACCTACACAACCACATCACATAGAAGACCATCTGATGATCATCCACCTGTCACCTACACAACCACATCGCATAGAAGACCATCTGATGAACATCCACCTGACACCTACACAACCACATCGCATAGAAGACCATCTGATGAACATCCACCTGACACCTACACAACCACATCACATAGAAGACCATCTGATGAACATCCACCTGACACCTACACAACCACATCACATAGAAGACCATCTGATGTACATCCACCTGACACCTACACAACCACATCACATAGAAGACCATCTGATGTACATCCACCTGACACCTACACAACCACATCACATAGAAGACCATCTGATGTACATCCACCTGACACCTACACAACCACATCGCATAGAAGACCATCTGATGAACATCCACCTGACACCTACACAACCACATCACATAGAAGACCATCTGATGATCATCCACCTGACACCTACACAACCACATCACATAGAAGACCATCTGATGATCATCCACCTGACATCTACACAACCACATCGCATAGAAGACCATCTGATGAACATCCACCTGACACCTACACAACCACATCACATAGAAGACCATCTGATGAACATCCACCTGACACCTACACAACCACATCACATAGAAGACCATCTGATGTACATCCACCTGACACCTACACATGCACATCACATAGAAGACCATCTGATGAACATCCACCTGACACCTACACAACCACATCACATAGAAGACCATCTGATGAACATCCACCTGACACCTACACAACCACATCACATAGAAGACCATCTGATGAACATCCACCTGACACCTACACAACCACATCACATAGAAGACCATCTGATGAACATCCACCTGACACCTACACAACCACATCGCATAGAAGACCATCTGATGTACATCCACCTGACACCTACACAACCACATCACATAGAAGACCATCTGATGTACATCCACCTGACACCTACACAACCACATCACATAGAAGACCATCTGATGAACATCCACCTGACACCTACACAACCACATCGCATAGAAGACCATCTGATAATCATCCACCTGACACCTACACAACCACATCACATAGAAGACCATCTGATGAACATCCACCTGACACCTACACAACCACATCACATAGAAGACCATCTGATGATCATCCACCTGACAACTACACAACCACATCACATAGAAGACCATCTGATGAACATCCACCTGACAACTACACAACCACATCACATAGAAGACCATCTGATGAACATCCACCTGACACCTACACAATCACATTGCATAGAAGACCATCTGATGATCATCCACCTGACACCTACACAACCACATCGCATAGAAGACCATCTGATGATCATCCACCTGACACCTACACAACCACATCACATAGAAGACCATCTGATGATCATCCACCTGACACCTACACAACCACATCGCATAGAAGACCATCTGATGAACATCCACCTGACACCTACACAACCACATCACATAGAAGACCATCTGATGATCATCCACCTGACACCTACACAACCACATCACATAGAAGACCATCTGATGAACATCCACCTGACACCTACACAAGCACATCACATAGAAGACCATCTGATGAACATCCACCTGACACCTACACAACCACATCCCATAGAAGACCATCTGATGAACATCCACCTGACACCTACACAACCACATCACATAGAAGACCATCTGATGATCATCCACCTGACACCTACACAACCACATCACATAGAAGACCATCTGATGAACATCCATCTGTCACCTACACAACCACATCACATAGAAGACCATCTGAGGAACATCTACCTGACACCTACACAACCACATCACATAGAAGACCATCTGATGATCATCCACCTGACACCTACACAACCACATCACATAGAAGACCATCTGATGAACATCCACCTGACACCTACACAACCACATCCCATAGAAGACCATCTGATGAACATCCACCTGACACCTACACAACCACATCATATAGAAGACCATCTGATGTACATCCACCTGACACCTACACAACCACATCGCATAGAAGACCATCTGATGAACATTCACATGACACCTACACAACCACATCACATAGAAGACCATCTGATGATCATCCACCTGACACCTACACAACCGCATCACATAGAAGACCATCTGATGAACATCCACCTGACACCTACACAACCACATCACATAGAAGACCATCTGATGTACATCCACCTGACACCTACACATGCACATCACATAGAAGACCATCTGATGAACATCCACCTGACACCTACACAACCACATCACATAGAAGACCATCTGATGAACATCCACCTGACACCTACACAACCACATCACATAGAAGACCATCTGATGAACATGCACCTGACACCTACACAACCACATCACATAGAAGACCATCTGATGAACATCCACCTGATACCTACACAACCACATCACATAGAAGACCATCTGATGAACATCCACCTGACACCTACACAACCACATCGCATAGAAGACCATCTGATGAACATCCACCTGACACCTACACAACCACATCGCATAGAAGACCATCTGATGAACATCCACCTGACACCTACACAACCACATCACATAGAAGACCATCTGATGAACATCCACCTGACACCTACACAACCACATCGCATAGAAGACCATCTGATGAACATCCACCTGACACCTACACAACCACATCACATAGAAGACCATCTGATAATCATCCACCTGACACCTACACAACCACATCACATAGAAGACCATCTGATGAACATCCACCTGACACCTACACAACCACATCGCATAGAAGACCATCTGATGAACATCCACCTGACACCTACACAACCACATCACATAGAAGACCATCTGATGATCATCCACCTGACACCTACACAACCACATCACATAGAAGACCATCTGATGATCATCCACCTGACATCTACACAACCACATCGCATAGAAGACCATCTGATGAACATCCACCTGACACCTACACAACCACATCACATAGAAGACCATCTGATGAACATCCACCTGACACCTACACAACCACATCACATAGAAGACCATCTGATGTACATCCACCTGACACCTACACATGCACATCACATAGAAGACCATCTGATGAACATCCACCTGACACCTACACAACCACATCACATAGAAGACCATCTGATGAACATCCACCTGACACCTACACAACCACATCACATAGAAGACCATCTGATGAACATCCACCTGACACCTACACAACCACATCACATAGAAGACCATCTGATGAACATCCACCTGACACCTACACAACCACATCGCATAGAAGACCATCTGATAATCATCCACCTGACACCTACACAACCACATCACATAGAAGACCATCTGATGAACATCCACCTGATACCTACACAACCACATCACATAGAAGACCATCTGATGAACATCCACCTGACACCTACACAACCACATCACATAGAAGACCATCTGATGAACATCCACCTGACACCTACACAACCACATCACATAGAAGACCATCTGATGTACATCCACCTGACACCTACACAACCACATCACATAGAAGACCATCTGATGATCATCCACCTGACAACTACACAACCACATCACATAGAAGACCATCTGATGAACATCCACCTGACAACTACACAACCACATCACATAGAAGACCATCTGATGATCATCCACCTGACACCTACACAACCACATCGCATAGAAGACCATCTGATGAACATCCACCTGACACCTACACAACCACATCACATAGAAGACCATCTGATGAACATCCACCTGACACCTACACAACCACATCGCATAGAAGACCATCTGATGAACATCCACCTGACACCTACACAACCACATCACATAGAAGACCATCTGATAATCATCCACCTGACACCTACACAACCACATCACATAGAAGACCATCTGATGAACATCCACCTGACACCTACACAACCACATCGCATAGAAGACCATCTGATGAACATCCACCTGACACCTACACAACCACATCACATAGAAGACCATCTGATGATCATCCACCTGACACCTACACAACCACATCACATAGAAGACCATCTGATGATCATCCACCTGACATCTACACAACCACATCGCATAGAAGACCATCTGATGAACATCCACCTGACACCTACACAACCACATCACATAGAAGACCATCTGATGAACATCCACCTGACACCTACACAACCACATCACATAGAAGACCATCTGATGTACATCCACCTGACACCTACACATGCACATCACATAGAAGACCATCTGATGAACATCCACCTGACACCTACACAACCACATCACATAGAAGACCATCTGATGAACATCCACCTGACACCTACACAACCACATCACATAGAAGACCATCTGATGAACATCCACCTGACACCTACACAACCACATCACATAGAAGACCATCTGATGAACATCCACCTGACACCTACACAACCACATCGCATAGAAGACCATCTGATAATCATCCACCTGACACCTACACAACCACATCACATAGAAGACCATCTGATGAACATCCACCTGATACCTACACAACCACATCACATAGAAGACCATCTGATGAACATCCACCTGACACCTACACAACCACATCACATAGAAGACCATCTGATGAACATCCACCTGACACCTACACAACCACATCACATAGAAGACCATCTGATGTACATCCACCTGACACCTACACAACCACATCACATAGAAGACCATCTGATGATCATCCACCTGACAACTACACAACCACATCACATAGAAGACCATCTGATGAACATCCACCTGACAACTACACAACCACATCACATAGAAGACCATCTGATGAACATCCACCTGACACCTACACAATCACATTGCATAGAAGACCATCTGATGATCATCCACCTGACACCTACACAACCACATCGCATAGAAGACCATCTGATGATCATCCACCTGACACCTACACAACCACATCACATAGAAGACCATCTGATGATCATCCACCTGACACCTACACAACCACATCGCATAGAAGACCATCTGATGAACATCCACCTGACACCTACACAACCACATCACATAGAAGACCATCTGATGATCATCCACCTGACACCTACACAACCACATCACATAGAAGACCATCTGATGAACATCCACCTGACACCTACACAACCACATCACATAGAAGACCATCTGATGATCATCCACCTGACACCTACACAACCACATCACATAGAAGACCATCTGATGAACATCCACCTGACACCTACACAACCACATCACATAGAAGACCATCTGATGATCATCCACCTGACACCTACACAACCACATCACATAGAAGACCATCTGATGAACATCCACCTGACACCTACACAACCACATCACATAGAACACCATCTGATGATCATCCACCTGACACCTACACAACCACATCACATAGAACACCATCTGATGTACATCCACCTGACACCTACACAACCACATCACATAGAAGACCATCTGATGTACATCCACCTGACACCTACACAATCACATCGCATAGAAGACCATCTGATGAACATGCACCTGACACCTACACAATCACATCGCATAGAAGACCATCTGATGAACATGCACCTGACACCTACACAACCACATTACATAGAAGACCATCTGATGAACATCCACCTGATACCTACACAACCACATCACATAGAAGACCATCTGATGAACATCCACCTGACACCTACACAACCACATCACATAGAAGACCATCTGATGATCATCCACCTGACACCTACACAACCACATCACATAGAAGACCATCTGATGAACATCCACCTGTCACCTACACAACCACATCACATAGAAGACCATCTGAGGAACATCTACCTGACACCTACACAACCACATCACATAGAAGACCATCTGATGATCATCCACCTGACACCTACACAACCACATCACATAGAAGACCATCTGATGTACATCCACCTGACACCTACACAAGCACATCACATAGAAGACCATCTGATGAACATCCACCTGACACCTACACAACCACATCCCATAGAAGACCATCTGATGAACATCCACCTGACACCTACACAACCACATCATATAGAAGACCATCTGATGTACATCCACCTGACACCTACACAACCACATCGCATAGAAGACCATCTGATGAACATCCACATGACACCTACACAACCACATCACATAGAAGACCATCTGATGATCATCCACCTGACATCTACACAACCACATCGCATAGAAGACCATCTGATGAACATCCACCTGACACCTACACAACCACATCGCATAGAAGACCATCTGATGAACATCCACCTGACACCTACACAACCACATCACATAGAAGACCATCTGATGATCATCCACCTGACACCTACACAACCACATCACATAGAAGACCATCTGATGATCATCCACCTGACATCTACACAATCACATCGCATAGAAGACCATCTGATGAACATCCACCTGACACCTACACAACCACATCGCATAGAAGACCATCTGATGAACATCCACCTGACACCTACACAACCACATCACATAGAAGACCATCTGATGATCATCCACCTGACACCTACACAACCACATCACATAGAAGACCATCTGATGTACATCCACCTGACACCTACACAACCACATCGCATAGAAGACCATCTGATGAAGATCCACCTGACACCTACACAACCACATCACATAGAAGACCATCTGATGAACATCCACCTGACACCTACACAACCACATCGCATAGAAGACCATCTGATAATCATCCACCTGACACCTACACAACCACATCACATAGAAGACCATCTGATGATCATCCACCTGACACCTACACAACCACATCACATAGAAGACCATCTGATGAACATCCACCTGACACCTACACAACCACATCACATAGAAGACCATCTGATGATCATCCACCTGACAACTACACAACCACATCACATAGAAGACCATCTGATGAACATCCACCTGACAACTACACAACCACATCACATAGAAGACCATCTGATGAACATCCACCTGACACCTACACAATCACATTGCATAGAAGACCATCTGATGATCATCCACCTGACACCTACACAACCACATCGCATAGAAGACCATCTGATGAACATCCACCTGACACCTACACAACCACATCACATAGAAGACCATCTGATGATCATCCACCTGACACCTACACAACCACATCACATAGAAGACCATCTGATGAACATCCACCTGACACCTACACAACCACATCACATAGAAGACCATCTGATGAACATCCACCTGACACCTACACAACCACATCCCATAGAAGACCATCTGATGATCATCCACCTGACACCTACACAACCACATCACATAGAAGACCATCTGATGATCATCCACCTGACACCTACACAACCACATCGCATAGAAGACCATCTGATGTACATCCACCTGACACCTACACAACCACATCACATAGAAGACCATCTGATGATCATCCACCTGACACCTACACAACCACATCGCATAGAAGACCATCTGATGTACATCCACCTGACACCTACACAACCACATCACATAGAAGACCATCTGATGATCATCCACCTGACACCTACACAACCACATCACATAGAAGACCATCTGATGAACATCCACCTGACACCTACACAACCACATCACATAGAAGACCATCTGATGATCATCCACCTGACACCTACACAACCACATCACATAGAAGACCATCTGATGAACATCCACCTGACACCTACACAACCACATCACATAGAAGACCATCTGATGAACATCCACCTGACACCTACACAACCACATCACATAGAAGACCATCTGATGATCATCCACCTGACACCTACACAACCACATCACATAGATGACCATCTGATGAACATCCACCTGACACCTACACAACCACATCGCATAGAAGACCATCTGATGAACATCCACCTGTCACCTACTGAACCACATCACATAGAAGACCATCTGATGTACATCCACCTGACACCTACACAACCACATCACATAGAAGACCATCTGATGTACATCCACCTGACACCTACACAACCACATCACATAGAAGACCATCTGATGAACATCCACCTGACACCTACACAACCACATCACATAGAAGACCATCTGATGAACATCCACCTGACACCTACACAACCACATCGCATAGAAGACCATCTGATGAACATCCACCTGACACCTACACAACCACATCACATAGAAGACCATCTGATGATGATCCACCTGACACCTACACAACCACATCACATAGAAGACCATCTGATGTACATCCACCTGACACCTACACAACCACATCACATAGAAGACCATCTGATGAACATCCACCTGACATCTACACAACCACATCACATAGAAGACCATCTGATGATCATCCACCTGACAACTACACAACCACATCACATAGAAGACCATCTGATGATCATCCACCTGACACCTACACAACCACATCACATAGAAGACCATCTGATGATCATCCACCTGACACCTACACAACCACATCACATAGAAGACCATCTGATGAACATCCACCTGACACCTACACAACCACATCACATAGAAGACCATCTGATGATCATCCACCTGACAACTACACAACCACATCACATAGAAGACCATCTGATGAACATCCACCTGACAACTACACAACCACATCACATAGAAGACCATCTGATGAACATCCACCTGACACCTACACAATCACATTGCATAGAAGACCATCTGATGATCATCCACCTGACACCTACACAACCACATCGCATAGAAGACCATCTGATGAACATCCACCTGACACCTACACAACCACATCACATAGAAGACCATCTGATGATCATCCACCTGACACCTACACAACCACATCACATAGAAGACCATCTGATGAACATCCACCTGACACCTACACAACCACATCACATAGAAGACCATCTGATGAACATCCACCTGACACCTACACAACCACATCCCATAGAAGACCATCTGATGATCATCCACCTGACACCTACACAACCACATCACATAGAAGACCATCTGATGATCATCCACCTGACACCTACACAACCACATCGCATAGAAGACCATCTGATGAACATCCACCTGACACCTACACAACCACATCACATAGAAGACCATCTGATGATCATCCACCTGACACCTACACAACCACATCACATAGAAGACCATCTGATGAACATCCACCTGACACCTACACAACCACATCACATAGAAGACCATCTGATGAACATCCACCTGACACCTACACAACCACATCACATAGAAGACCATCTGATGATCATCCACCTGACACCTACACAACCACATCACATAGATGACCATCTGATGTACATCCACCTGACACCTACACAACCACATCACATAGAAGACCATCTGATGAACATCCACCTGACACCTACACAACCACATCGCATAGAAGACCATCTGATGAACATCCACCTGACACCTACACAACCACATCACATAGAAGACCATCTGATGAACATCCACCTGACACCTACACAACCACATCACATAGAAGACCATCTGATGAACATCTACCTGACACCTACACAACCACATCACATAGAAGACCATCTGATGATCATCCACCTGACACCTACACAACCACATCCCATAGAAGACCATCTGATGATCATCCACCTGACACCTACACAACCACATCACATAGAAGACCATCTGATGAACATCCACCTGACACCTACACAACCACATCGCATAGAAGACCATCTGATGAACATCCACCTGTCACCTACTGAACCACATCACATAGAAGACCATCTGATGTACATCCACCTGACACCTACACAACCACATCACATAGAAGACCATCTGATGAACATCCACCTGACACCTACACAACCACATCACATAGAAGACCATCTGATGAACATCCACCTGACACCTACACAACCACATCGCATAGAAGACCATCTGATGAACATCCACCTGACACCTACACAACCACATCACATAGAAGACCATCTGATGATGATCCACCTGACACCTACACAACCACATCACATAGAAGACCATCTGATGTACATCCACCTGACACCTACACAACCACATCACATAGAAGACCATCTGATGAACATCCACCTGACATCTACACAACCACATCACATAGAAGACCATCTGATGATCATCCACCTGACAACTACACAACCACATCACATAGAAGACCATCTGATGATCATCCACCTGACACCTACACAACCACATCACATAGAAGACCATCTGATGAACAGCCACCTGACACCTACACAAGCACATCACATAGAAGACCATCTGATGATCATCCACCTGACACCTACACAACCACATCACATAGAAGACCATCTGATGAACATCCACCTGACACCTACACAACCACATCGCATAGAAGACCATCTGATGAACATCCACCTGACACCTACACAACCACATCACATAGAAGACCATCTGATGTACATCCACCTGACACCTACACAATCACATCGCATAGAAGACCATCTGATGAACATGCACCTGACACCTACACAATCACATCGCATAGAAGACCATCTGATGAACATGCACCTGACACCTACACAACCACATCACATAGAAGACCATCTGATGAACATCCACCTGATACCTACACAACCACATCACATAGAAGACCATCTGATGAACATCCACCTGACACCTACACAACCACATCACATAGAAGACCATCTGATGATCATCCACCTGACACCTTCACAACCACATCGCATAGAAGACCATCTGAGGAACATCTACCTGACACCTACACAACCACATCACATAGAAGACCATCTGATGAACATCCACCTGACACCTACACAACCACATCACATAGAAGACCATCTGATGATCATCCACCTGACACCTACACAACCACATCGCATAGAAGACCATCTGATGAACATCCACCTGACACCTACACAACCACATCACATAGAAGACCATCTGATGATCATCCACCTGACACCTACACAACCACATCACATAGAAGACCATCTGATGAACATCCACCTGACACCTACACAACCACATCACATAGAAGACCATCTGATGAACATCCACCTGACACCTACACAACCACATCCCATAGAAGACCATCTGATGATCATCCACCTGACACCTACACAACCACATCGCATAGAAGACCATCTGATAATCATCCACCTGACACCTACACAACCACATCACATAGAAGACCATCTGAGGAACATCTACCTGACACCTACACAACCACATCACATAGAAGACCATCTGATGAATATCCACCTGACACCTACACAACCACATCACATAGAAGACCATCTGATGATCATCCACCTGACACCTACACAATCACAGCGCATAGAAGACCATCTGATGAACATCCACCTGACACCTACACAACCACATCACATAGAAGACCATCTGATGAACATCCACCTGATACCTACACAACCACATCACATAGAAGACCATCTGATGTACATCCACCTGACACCTACACAACCACATCACATAGAAGACCATCTGATGTACATCCACCTGACACCTACACAACCACATCACATAGAAGACCATCTGATGAACATCCACCTGACACCTACACAACCACATCACATAGAAGACCATCTGATGTACATCCACCTGACACCTACACAACCACATCACATAGAAGACCATCTGATGATCATCCACCTGACACCTACACATGCACATCACATAGAAGACCATCTGATGAACATCCACCTGACACCTACACATGCACATCACATAGAAGACCATCTGATGAACATCCACCTGACACCTACACAACCACATCACATAGAAGACCATCTGATGAACATCCACCTGACACCTACACAACCACATCACATAGAAGACCATCTGATGTACATCCACCTGACACCTACACAACCACATCACATAGAAGACCATCTGATGATCATCCACCTGACACCTACACAACCACATCACATAGAAGACCATCTGATGAACATCCACCTGACACCTACACATGCACATCACATAGAAGACCATCTGATGAACATCCACCTGACACCTACACATGCACATCACATAGAAGACCATCTGATGAACATCCACCTGTCACCTACACAACCACATCACATAGAAGACCATCTGATGAACATCCACCTGACACCTACACAACCACATCACATAGAAGACCATCTGATGAACATCCACCTGATACCTACACAACCACATCACATAGAAGACCATCTGATGTACATCCACCTGACACCTACACAACGACATCGCATAGAAGACCATCTGATGAACATCCACCTGACACCTACACAACCACATCCCATAGAAGACCATCTGATGAAAATCCACCTGACACCTACACAACCACATCACATAGAAGACCATCTGATGAACATCCACCTGACACCTACACAACCACATCGCATAGAAGACCATCTGATGAACATCCACCTGACACCTACACAACCACATCACATAGAAGACCATCTGATGAACATCCACCTGACACCTACACAACCACATCACATAGAAGACCATCTGATGATCATCCACCTGACACCTACACAACCACATCACATAGAAGACCATCTGATGATCATCCACCTGACACCTACACAACCACATCACATAGAAGACCATCTGATGAACATCCACATGACACCTACACAACCACATCGCATAGAAGACCATCTGATGAACATCCACCTGACACCTACACAACCACATCACATAGAAGACCATCTGATGAACATCCACCTGACACCTACACAACCACATCACATAGAAGACCATCTGATGATCATCCACCTGACAACTACACAACCACATCACATAGAAGACCATCTGATGAACATCCACCTGACAACTACACAACCACATCACATAGAAGACCATCTGATGATCATCCACCTGACACCTACACAACCACATCACATAGAAGACCATCTGATGATCATCCACCTGACACCTACACAACCACATCACATAGAAGACCATCTGATGAACATCCACATGACACCTACACAACCACATCGCATAGAAGACCATCTGATGAACATCCACCTGACACCTACACAACCACATCACATAGAAGACCATCTGATGAACATCCACCTGACACCTACACAACCACATCACATAGAAGACCATCTGATGATCATCCACCTGACAACTACACAACCACATCACATAGAAGACCATCTGATGAACATCCACCTGACAACTACACAACCACATCACATAGAAGACCATCTGATGAACATCCACCTGACACCTACACAATCACATTGCATAGAAGACCATCTGATGAACATCCACCTGACACCTACACAACCACATCACATAGAAGACCATCTGATGATCATCCACCTGACACCTACACAACCACATCACATAGAAGACCATCTGATGAACATCCACCTGACACCTACACAATCACATTGCATAGAAGACCATCTGATGATCATCCACCTGACACCTACACAACCACATCACATAGAAGACCATCTGATGATCATCCACCTGACACCTACACAACCACATCACATAGAAGACCATCTGATGAACATCCACCTGACACCTACACAACCACATCACATAGAAGCCCATCTGATGAACATCCACCTGACAACTACACAACCACATCACATAGAAGACCATCTGATGAACATCCACCTGACAACTACACAACCACATCACATAGAAGACCATCTGATGAACATCCACCTGACAACTACACAACCACATCACATAGAAGACCATCTGATGATCATCCACCTTACACCTACACAACCGCATTGCATAGAAGACCATCTGATGAACATCCACCTGACACCTACACAACCACATCACATAGAAGACCATCTGATGATCATCCACCTGACACCTACACAACCACATCACATAGAAGACCATCTGATAATCATCCACCTGACACCTACACAACCACATCGCATAGAAGACCATGTGATAATCATCCACCTGACACCTACACAACCACATCACATAGAAGACCATGTGATGAACATCCACCTGACACCTACACAACCACATCACATAGAAGACCATCTGATGTACATCCACCTGACACCTACACAACCACATCGCATAGAAGACCATCTGATGAACATCCACCTGACACCTACACAACCACATCACATAGAAGACCATCTGATGTACATCCACCTGACACCTACACAACCACATCGCATAGAAGACCATCTGATGAACATCCACCTGACACCTACACAACCACATCGCATAGAAGACCATCTGATGATCATCCACCTGACACCTACACAACCACATCGCATAGAAGACCATCTGATGATCATCCACCTGACACCTACACAACCACATCACATAGAAGACCATCTGATGAACATCCACCTGACACCTACACAACCACATCGCATAGAAGACCATCTGATGAACATCCACCTGACACCTACACAACCACATCACATAGAAGACCATCTGATGAACATCCACCTGACACCTACACAACCACATCACATAGAACACCATCTGATGATCATCCACCTGACACCTACACAACCACATCACATAGAAGACCATCTGATGAACATCCACCTGACACCTACACAACCACATCGCATAGAAGACCATCTGATGAACATCCACCTGACACCTACACAACCACATCACATAGAAGACCATCTGATGAACATCCACCTGACACCTACACAACCACATCACATAGAACACCATCTGATGATCATCCACCTGACACCTACACAACCACATCACATAGAAGACCATCTGAGGAACATCCACCTGACACCTACACAACCACATCACATAGAAGACCATCTGATGAACATCCACCTGACACCTACACAACCACATCACATAGAAGACCATCTGATGAACATCCACCTGACACCTACACAACCACATCGCATAGAAGACCATCTGATGAACATCCACCTGACACCTACACAACCACATCACATAGAAGACCATCTGATGATCATCCACCTGACACCTACACAAGCACATCACATAGAAGACCATCTGATGATCATCCACCTGACACCTACACAACCACATCACATAGAAGACCATCTGATGAACATCCACCTGACACCTACACAACCACATCACATAGAAGACCATCTGATGAACATTCACCTGACACCTACACAACCACATCACATAGAAGACCATCTGATGATCATCCACCTGACACCTACACAACCACATCACATAGAAGACCATCTGATGAACATCCACCTGACACCTACACAACCACATCACATAGAAGACCATCTGATGAACATCCACCTGACACCTACACAACCACATCACATAGAAGACCATCTGATGATCATCCACCTGACACCTACACAACCACATCACATAGAAGACCATCTGATGAACATCCACCTGACACCTACACAACCACATCACATAGAAGACCATCTGATGTACATCCACCTGACACCTACACAACCACATCACATAGAAGACCATCTGATGAACATCCACCTGACACCTACACAACCACATCACATAGAAGACCATCTGATGAACATCCACCTGACACCTACACAACCACATCGCATAGAAGACCATCTGATGATCATCCACCTGACACCTACACAACCACATCACATAGAAGACCATCTGATGAACATCCACCTGACACCTACACAACCACATCACATAGAAGACCATCTGATGAACATCCACCTGACACCTACACAACCACATCACATAGAACACCATCTGATGAACATCCACCTGTCACCTACACAACCACATCACATAGAAGACCATCTGATGAACATCCACCTGATACCTACACAACCACATCACATAGAAGACCATCTGATGAACATCCACCTGACACCTACACAACCACATCGCATAGAAGACCATCTGATGAACATCCACCTGACACCTACACAACCACATCGCATAGAAGACCATCTGATGAACATCCACCTGACACCTACACAACCACATCACATAGAAGACCATCTGATGAACTTTCACCTGACACCTACACAACCACATCACATAGAAGACCATCTGATGATCATCCACCTGTCACCTACACAACCACATCGCATAGAAGACCATCTGATGAACATCCACCTGACACCTACACAACCACATCGCATAGAAGACCATCTGATGAACATCCACCTGACACCTACACAACCACATCACATAGAAGACCATCTGATGAACATCCACCTGACACCTACACAACCACATCACATAGAAGACCATCTGATGTACATCCACCTGACACCTACACAACCACATCACATAGAAGACCATCTGATGTACATCCACCTGACACCTACACAACCACATCACATAGAAGACCATCTGATGTACATCCACCTGACACCTACACAACCACATCGCATAGAAGACCATCTGATGAACATCCACCTGACACCTACACAACCACATCACATAGAAGACCATCTGATGATCATCCACCTGACACCTACACAACCACATCACATAGAAGACCATCTGATGATCATCCACCTGACATCTACACAACCACATCGCATAGAAGACCATCTGATGAACATCCACCTGACACCTACACAACCACATCACATAGAAGACCATCTGATGAACATCCACCTGACACCTACACAACCACATCACATAGAAGACCATCTGATGTACATCCACCTGACACCTACACATGCACATCACATAGAAGACCATCTGATGAACATCCACCTGACACCTACACAACCACATCACATAGAAGACCATCTGATGAACATCCACCTGACACCTACACAACCACATCACATAGAAGACCATCTGATGAACATCCACCTGACACCTACACAACCACATCACATAGAAGACCATCTGATGAACATCCACCTGACACCTACACAACCACATCGCATAGAAGACCATCTGATGTACATCCACCTGACACCTACACAACCACATCACATAGAAGACCATCTGATGTACATCCACCTGACACCTACACAACCACATCACATAGAAGACCATCTGATGAACATCCACCTGACACCTACACAACCACATCGCATAGAAGACCATCTGATAATCATCCACCTGACACCTACACAACCACATCACATAGAAGACCATCTGATGAACATCCACCTGACACCTACACAACCACATCACATAGAAGACCATCTGATGATCATCCACCTGACAACTACACAACCACATCACATAGAAGACCATCTGATGAACATCCACCTGACAACTACACAACCACATCACATAGAAGACCATCTGATGAACATCCACCTGACACCTACACAATCACATTGCATAGAAGACCATCTGATGATCATCCACCTGACACCTACACAACCACATCGCATAGAAGACCATCTGATGATCATCCACCTGACACCTACACAACCACATCACATAGAAGACCATCTGATGATCATCCACCTGACACCTACACAACCACATCGCATAGAAGACCATCTGATGAACATCCACCTGACACCTACACAACCACATCACATAGAAGACCATCTGATGATCATCCACCTGACACCTACACAACCACATCACATAGAAGACCATCTGATGAACATCCACCTGACACCTACACAAGCACATCACATAGAAGACCATCTGATGAACATCCACCTGACACCTACACAACCACATCCCATAGAAGACCATCTGATGAACATCCACCTGACACCTACACAACCACATCACATAGAAGACCATCTGATGATCATCCACCTGACACCTACACAACCACATCACATAGAAGACCATCTGATGAACATCCATCTGTCACCTACACAACCACATCACATAGAAGACCATCTGAGGAACATCTACCTGACACCTACACAACCACATCACATAGAAGACCATCTGATGATCATCCACCTGACACCTACACAACCACATCACATAGAAGACCATCTGATGAACATCCACCTGACACCTACACAACCACATCCCATAGAAGACCATCTGATGAACATCCACCTGACACCTACACAACCACATCATATAGAAGACCATCTGATGTACATCCACCTGACACCTACACAACCACATCGCATAGAAGACCATCTGATGAACATCCACATGACACCTACACAACCACATCACATAGAAGACCATCTGATGATCATCCACCTGACACCTACACAACCGCATCACATAGAAGACCATCTGATGAACATCCACCTGACACCTACACAACCACATCACATAGAAGACCATCTGATGTACATCCACCTGACACCTACACATGCACATCACATAGAAGACCATCTGATGAACATCCACCTGACACCTACACAACCACATCACATAGAAGACCATCTGATGAACATCCACCTGACACCTACACAACCACATCACATAGAAGACCATCTGATGAACATGCACCTGACACCTACACAACCACATCACATAGAAGACCATCTGATGAACATCCACCTGATACCTACACAACCACATCACATAGAAGACCATCTGATGAACATCCACCTGACACCTACACAACCACATCGCATAGAAGACCATCTGATGAACATCCACCTGACACCTACACAACCACATCGCATAGAAGACCATCTGATGAACATCCACCTGACACCTACACAACCACATCACATAGAAGACCATCTGATGAACATCCACCTGACACCTACACAACCACATCGCATAGAAGACCATCTGATGAACATCCACCTGACACCTACACAACCACATCACATAGAAGACCATCTGATAATCATCCACCTGACACCTACACAACCACATCACATAGAAGACCATCTGATGAACATCCACCTGACACCTACACAACCACATCGCATAGAAGACCATCTGATGAACATCCACCTGACACCTACACAACCACATCACATAGAAGACCATCTGATGATCATCCACCTGACACCTACACAACCACATCACATAGAAGACCATCTGATGATCATCCACCTGACATCTACACAACCACATCGCATAGAAGACCATCTGATGAACATCCACCTGACACCTACACAACCACATCACATAGAAGACCATCTGATGAACATCCACCTGACACCTACACAACCACATCACATAGAAGACCATCTGATGTACATCCACCTGACACCTACACATGCACATCACATAGAAGACCATCTGATGAACATCCACCTGACACCTACACAACCACATCACATAGAAGACCATCTGATGAACATCCACCTGACACCTACACAACCACATCACATAGAAGACCATCTGATGAACATCCACCTGACACCTACACAACCACATCACATAGAAGACCATCTGATGAACATCCACCTGACACCTACACAACCACATCGCATAGAAGACCATCTGATAATCATCCACCTGACACCTACACAACCACATCACATAGAAGACCATCTGATGAACATCCACCTGATACCTACACAACCACATCACATAGAAGACCATCTGATGAACATCCACCTGACACCTACACAACCACATCACATAGAAGACCATCTGATGAACATCCACCTGACACCTACACAACCACATCACATAGAAGACCATCTGATGTACATCCACCTGACACCTACACAACCACATCACATAGAAGACCATCTGATGTACATCCACCTGACACCTACACAACCACATCACATAGAAGACCATCTGATGAACATCCACCTGACACCTACACAACCACATCGCATAGAAGACCATCTGATAATCATCCACCTGACACCTACACAACCACATCACATAGAAGACCATCTGATGAACATCCACCTGACACCTACACAACCACATCACATAGAAGACCATCTGATGATCATCCACCTGACAACTACACAACCACATCACATAGAAGACCATCTGATGAACATCCACCTGACAACTACACAACCACATCACATAGAAGACCATCTGATGAACATCCACCTGACACCTACACAATCACATTGCATAGAAGACCATCTGATGATCATCCACCTGACACCTACACAACCACATCGCATAGAAGACCATCTGATGATCATCCACCTGACACCTACACAACCACATCACATAGAAGACCATCTGATGATCATCCACCTGACACCTACACAACCACATCGCATAGAAGACCATCTGATGAACATCCACCTGACACCTACACAACCACATCACATAGAAGACCATCTGATGATCATCCACCTGACACCTACACAACCACATCACATAGAAGACCATCTGATGAACATCCACCTGACACCTACACAACCACATCACATAGAAGACCATCTGATGATCATCCACCTGACACCTACACAACCACATCACATAGAAGACCATCTGATGAACATCCACCTGACACCTACACAACCACATCACATAGAAGACCATCTGATGAACATCCACCTGACACCTACACAACCACATCGCATAGAAGACCATCTGATGAACATCCACCTGACACCTACACAACCACATCACATAGAACACCATCTGATGATCATCCACCTGACACCTACACAACCACATCACATAGAACACCATCTGATGTACATCCACCTGACACCTACACAACCACATCACATAGAAGACCATCTGATGTACATCCACCTGACACCTACACAATCACATCGCATAGAAGACCATCTGATGAACATGCACCTGACACCTACACAATCACATCGCATAGAAGACCATCTGATGAACATGCACCTGACACCTACACAACCACATTACATAGAAGACCATCTGATGAACATCCACCTGATACCTACACAACCACATCACATAGAAGACCATCTGATGAACATCCACCTGACACCTACACAACCACATCACATAGAAGACCATCTGATGATCATCCACCTGACACCTACACAACCACATCACATAGAAGACCATCTGATGAACATCCACCTGTCACCTACACAACCACATCACATAGAAGACCATCTGAGGAACATCTACCTGACACCTACACAACCACATCACATAGAAGACCATCTGATGATCATCCACCTGACACCTACACAACCACATCACATAGAAGACCATCTGATGTACATCCACCTGACACCTACACAAGCACATCACATAGAAGACCATCTGATGAACATCCACCTGACACCTACACAACCACATCCCATAGAAGACCATCTGATGAACATCCACCTGACACCTACACAACCACATCATATAGAAGACCATCTGATGTACATCCACCTGACACCTACACAACCACATCGCATAGAAGACCATCTGATGAACATCCACATGACACCTACACAACCACATCACATAGAAGACCATCTGATGATCATCCACCTGACACCTACACAACCGCATCACATAGAAGACCATCTGATGAACATCCACCTGACACCTACACAACCACATCACATAGAAGACCATCTGATGTACATCCACCTGACACCTACACATGCACATCACATAGAAGACCATCTGATGAACATCCACCTGACACCTACACAACCACATCACATAGAAGACCATCTGATGAACATCCACCTGACACCTACACAACCACATCACATAGAAGACCATCTGATGATCATCCACCTGACACCTACACAACCACATCACATAGAAGACCATCTGATGAACATCCACCTGACACCTACACAACCACATCACATAGAAGACCATCTGATGAACATCCACCTGACACCTACACAACCACATCACATAGAAGACCATCTGATGAACATCCACCTGACACCTACACAACCACATTACATAGAAGACCATCTGATGAACATCCACCTGACACCTACACAAGCACATCACATAGAAGACCATCTGATGAACATCCACCTGACACCTACACAACCACATCCCATAGAAGACCATCTGATGAACATCCACCTGACACCTACACAACCACATCACATAGAAGACCATCTGATGTACATCCACCTGTCACCTACACAACCACATCACATAGAAGACCATCTGATGAACATCCACCTGACACCTACACAACCACATCGCATAGAAGACCATCTGATGAACATCCACCTGACACCTACACAACCACATCACATAGAAGACCATCTGATGATCATCCACCTGACACCTACACAACCACATCACATAGAAGACCATCTGATGATCATCCACCTGACATCTACACAACCACATCGCATAGAAGACCATCTGATGAACATCCACCTGACACCTACACAACCACATCACATAGAAGACCATCTGATGAACATCCACCTGACACCTACACAACCACATCACATAGAAGACCATCTGATGTACATCCACCTGACACCTACACATGCACATCACATAGAAGACCATCTGATGAACATCCACCTGACACCTACACAACCACATCACATAGAAGACCATCTGATGAACATCCACCTGACACCTACACAACCACATCACATAGAAGACCATCTGATGATCATCCACCTGACACCTACACAACCACATCACATAGAAGACCATCTGATGATCATCCACCTGACACCTACACAACCACATCACATAGAAGACCATCTGATGATCATCCACCTGACACCTACACAACCGCATCACATAAAAGACCATCTGATGAACATCCACCTGACACCTACACAACCACATCCCATAGAAGACCATCTGATGAACATCCACCTGACACCTACACAACCACATCACATAGAAGACCATCTGATGTACATCCACCTGACACCTACACAACCACATAACATAGAAGACCATCTGATGAACATCCACCTGACACCTACACATGCACATCACATAGAAGACCATCTGATGTACATCCACCTGCCACCTACACAACCACATCACATAGAAGACCATCTGATGTACATCCACCTGACACCTACACAACCACATCACATAGAAGACCATCTGATGATCATCCACCTGACACCTACACAACCACATCACATAGAAGACCATCGGATGAACATCCACCTGACACCTACACAACCACATCACATAGAAGACCATCTGATGTACATCCACCTGACACCTACACAACCACATCACATAGAAGACCATCTGATAATCATCCACCTGACACCTACACAACCACATCACATAGAAGACCATCTGATGAACATCCACCTGACACCTACACAACCACATCACATAGAAGACCATCTGATGAACATCCACCTGACACCTACACAAGCACATCACATAGAAGACCATCTGATGAACATCCACCTGACACCTACACAACCACATCACATAGAAGACCATCTGATGATCATCCACCTGACACCTACACAACCACATCACATAGAAGACCATCTGATGAACATCCACCTGACACCTACACAACCACATCACATAGAAGACCATCTGATGAACATCCACCTGACACCTACACAACCACATCACATAGAAGACCATCTGATGATCATCCACCTGACACCTACACAACCACATCCCATAGAAGACCATCTGATGTACATCCACCTGACACCTACACAAGCACATCACATAGAAGACCATCTGATGAACATCCACCTGACACCTACACAACCACTTCGCATAGAAGACCATCTGATGTACATCCACCTGACACCTACACAACCACATCACATAGAAGACCATCTGATGTACATCCACCTGACACCTACACAAGCACATCACATAGAAGACCATCTGATGATCATCCACCTGACACCTACACAACCACATCACATAGAAGACCATCTGATGTACATCCACCTGACACCTACACAACCACATCACATAGAAGACCATCTGATGAACATCCACCTGACACCTACACAACCACATCACATAGAAGACCATCTGATGAACATCCACCTGACACCTACACAACCACATCACATAGAAGACCATCTGATGATCATCCACCTGACACCTACACAACCACATCACATAGAAGACCATCTGATGAACATCCACCTGACACCTACACAACCACATCACATAGAAGACCATCTGATGAACATCCACCTGACACCTACACAACCACATCACATAGAAGACCATCTGATGAACATCCCACCTGACACCTACACAACCACATCACATAGAAGACCATCTGATGATCATCCACCTGACACCTACACAACCACATCACATAGAAGACCATCTGATGAACATCCACCTGACACCTACACAAGCACATCACATAGAAGACCATCTGATGAACATCCACCTGACACCTACACAACCACATCACATAGAAGACCATCTGATGATCATCCACCTGACACCTACACAACCACATCACATAGAAGACCATCTGATGTACATCCACCTGACACCTACACAACCACATCACATAGAAGACCATCTGATGAACATCCACCTGACACCTACACAACCACATCACATAGAAGACCATCTGATGATCATCCACCTGACACCTACACAACCACATCACATAGAAGACCATCTGATGAACATCCACCTGACACCTACACAACCACATCACATAGAAGACCATCTGATGATCATCCACCTGACACCTACACAACCACATCCCATAGAAGACCATCTGATGAACATCCACCTGACACCTACACAACCACATCACATAGAAGACCATCTGATGATCATCCACCTGACACCTACACAACCACATCACATAGAAGACCATCTGATGAACATCCACCTGACACCTACACAACCACATCACATAGAAGACCATCTGATGATCATCCACCTGACACCTACACAACCACATCACATAGAAGACCATCTGATGATCATCCACCTGACACCTACACAACCACATCACATAGAAGACCATCTGATGAACATCCACCTGACACCTACACAACCACATCACATAGAAGACCATCTGATGATCATCCACCTGACACCTACACAACCACATCCCATAGAAGACCATCTGATGAACATCCACCTGACATCTACACAACCACATCACATAGAAGACCATCTGATGAACATCCACCTGACACCTACACAACCACATCGCATAGAAGACCATCTGATGTACATCCACCTGACACCTACACAACCACATCACATAGAAGACCATCTGATGATCATCCACCTGACACCTACACAACCACATCACATAGAAGACCATCTGATGATCATCCACCTGACACCTGCACAACCACATCACATGAGAAGACCATCTGATGAACATCCACCTGACACCTACACAACCACATCACATAGAAGACCATCTGATGATCATCCACCTGACACCTACACAACCACATCACATAGAAGACCATCTGATGATCATCCACCTGACACCTACACAACCACATCACATAGAAGACCATCTGATGAACATCCACCTGACACCTACACAACCACATCACATAGAAGACCATCTGATGAACATCCACCTGACACCTACACAACCACATCACATAGAAGACCATCTGATGATCATCCACCTGACACCTACACAACCACATCACATAGAAGACCATCTGATGATCATCCACCTGACACCTACACAACCACATCACATAGAAGACCATCTGATGAACATCCACCTGACACCTACACAACCACATCACATAGAAGACCATCTGATGTACATCCACCTGACACCTACACAACCACATCACATAGAAGACCATCTGATGAACATCCACCTGACACCTACACAACCACATCACATAGAAGACCATCTGATGATCATCCACCTGACACCTACACAACCACATCACATAGAAGACCATCTGATGATCATCCACCTGACACCTACACAACCACATCACATAGAAGACCATCTGATGAACATCCACCTGACACCTACACAACCACATCACATAGAAGACCATCTGATGAACATCCACCTGACACCTACACAACCACATCACATAGAAGACCATCTGATGATCATCCACCTGACACCTACACAACCACATCACATAGAAGACCATCTGATGAACATCCACCTGACACCTACACAACCACATCACATAGAAGACCATCTGATGAACATCCACCTGACACCTACACAACCACATCACATAGAAGACCATCTGATGAACATCCACCTGACACCTACACAACCACATCACATAGAAGACCATCTGATGAACATCCACCTGACACCTACACAACCACATCACATAGAAGACCATCTGATGATCATCCACCTGACACCTACACAACCACATCACATAGAAGACCATCTGATGAACATCCACCTGACACCTACACAACCACATCACATAGAAGACCATCTGATGTACATCCACCTGAC
This sequence comes from Engystomops pustulosus, assembly GCF_040894005.1. Taxonomy (NCBI): domain Eukaryota; kingdom Metazoa; phylum Chordata; class Amphibia; order Anura; family Leptodactylidae; genus Engystomops; species Engystomops pustulosus. The sequence goes on from NC_092415.1 coordinate 214,323,502, forward strand.
ACCTACACAACCACATCACATAGAAGACCATCTGATGTACATCCACCTGACACCTACACAACCACATCACATAGAAGACCATCTGATGATCATCCACCTGACACCTACACAACCACATCACATAGAAGACCATCTGATGAACATCCACCTGACACCTACACAACCACATCACATAGAAGACCATCTGATGTACATCCACCTGACACCTACACAACCACATCACATAGAAGACCATCTGATGAACATCCACCTGACACCTACACAACCACATCACATAGAAGACCATCTGATGAACATCCACCTGACACCTACACAACCACATCACATAGAAGACCATCTGATGAACATCCACCTGACACCTACACAACCACATCACATAGAAGACCATCTGATGAACATCCACCTGACACCTACACAACCACATCACATAGAAGACCATCTGATGAACATCCACCTGACACCTACACAACCACATCACATAGAAGACCATCTGATGAACATCCACCTGACACCTACACAACCACATCACATAGAAGACCATCTGATGTACATCCACCTGACACCTACACAACCACATCACATAGAAGACCATCTGATGAACATCCACCTGACACCTACACAACCACATCACATAGAAGACCATCTGATGAACATCCACCTGACACCTACACAACCACATCACATAGAAGACCATCTGATGTACATCCACCTGACACCTACACAACCACATCACATAGAAGACCATCTGATGAACATCCACCTGACACCTACACAACCACATCACATAGAAGACCATCTGATGTACATCCACCTGACACCTACACAACCACATCACATAGAAGACCATCTGATGAACATCCACCTGACACCTACACAACCACATCACATAGAAGACCATCTGATGATCATCCACCTGACACCTACACAACCACATCACATAGAAGACCATCTGATGAACATCCACCTGACACCTACACAACCACATAACATAGAAGACCATCTGATGAACATCCACCTGACACCTACACAACCACATCACATAGAAGACCATCTGATGATCATCCACCTGACACCTACACAACCACATTACATAGAAGACCATCTGATGAACATCCACCTGACACCTACACAACCACATCACATAGAAGACCATCTGATGAACATCCACCTGACACCTACACAACCACATCACATAGAAGACCATCTGATGAACATCCACCTGACACCTACACAACCACATCACATAGAAGACCATCTGATGAACATCCACCTGACACCTACACAACCACATCACATAGAAGACCATCTGATGAACATCCACCTGACACCTACACAACCACATCGCATAGAAGACCATCTGATGTACATCCACCTTACACCTACACAACCACATCACATAGAAGACCATCTGATGATCATCCACCTGACACCTACACAACCACATCACATAGAAGACCATCTGATGAACATCCACCTGACACCTACACAACCACATCCCATAGAAGACCATCTGATGAACATCCACCTGACACCTACACAACCACATCGCATAGAAGACCATCTGATGTACATCCACCTGACACCTACACAACCACATCACATAGAAGACCATCTGATGATCATCCACCTGACACCTACACAAGCACATCACATAGAAGACCATCTGATGAACATCCACCTGACACCTACACAACCACATCACATAGAAGACCATCTGATGTACATCCACCTGACACCTACACAACCACATCACATAGAAGACCATCTGATGATCATCCACCTGACACCTACACAACCACATCACATAGAAGACCATCTGATGATCATCCACCTGACACCTACACAACCACATCACATAGAAGACCATCTGATGAACATCCACCTGACACCTACACAACCACATCACATAGAAGACCATCTGATGTACATCCACCTGACACCTACACAACCACATCACATAGAAGACCATCTGATGATCATCCACCTGACACCTACACAACCACATCACATAGAAGACCATCTGATGATCATCCACCTGACACCTACACAACCACATCACATAGAAGACCATCTGATGATCATCCACCTGACACCTACACAACCACATCACATAGAAGACCATCTGATGATCATCCACCTGACACCTACACAACCACATCACATAGAAGACCATCTGATGAACATCCACCTGACACCTACACAACCACATCACATAGAAGACCATCTGATGAACATCCACCTGACACCTACACAACCACATCACATAGAAGACCATCTGATGATCATCCACCTGACACCTACACAACCACATCACATAGAAGACCATCTGATGAACATCCACCTGACACCTACACAACCACATCACATAGAAGACCATCTGATGAACATCCACCTGACACCTACACAACCACATCACATAGAAGACCATCTGATGATCATCCACCTGACACCTACACAACCACATCACATAGAAGACCATCTGATGATCATCCACCTGACACCTACACAACCACATCACATAGAAGACCATCTGATGATCATCCACCTGACACCTACACAACCACATCACATAGAAGACCATCTGATGAACATCCACCTGACACCTACACAACCACATCACATAGAAGACCATCTGATGAACATCCACCTGACACCTACACAACCACATCACATAGAAGACCATCTGATGATCATCCACCTGACACCTACACAACCACATCACATAGAAGACCATCTGATGATCATCCACCTGACACCTACACAACCACATCACATAGAAGACCATCTGATGATCATCCACCTGACACCTACACAACCACATCACATAGAAGACCATCTGATGATCATCCACCTGACACCTACACAACCACATCACATAGAAGACCATCTGATGAACATCCACCTGACACCTACACAACCACATCACATAGAAGACCATCTGATGATCATCCACCTGACACCTACACAACCACATCACATAGAAGACCATCTGATGAACATCCACCTGACACCTACACAACCACATCACATAGAAGACCATCTGATGATCATCCACCTGACACCTACACAACCACATCACATAGAAGACCATCTGATGAACATCCACCTGACACCTACACAACCACATCACATAGAAGACCATCTGATGAACATCCACCTGACACCTACACAACCACATCACATAGAAGACCATCTGATGATCATCCACCTGACACCTACACAACCACATCACATAGAAGACCATCTGATGATCATCCACCTGACACCTACACAACCACATCACATAGAAGACCATCTGATGAACATCCACCTGACACCTACACAACCACATCACATAGAAGACCATCTGATGAACATCCACCTGACACCTACACAACCACATCACATAGAAGACCATCTGATGATCATCCACCTGACACCTACACAACCACATCACATAGAAGACCATCTGATGAACATCCACCTGACACCTACACAACCACATCACATAGAAGACCATCTGATGAACATCCACCTGACACCTACACAACCACATCACATAGAAGACCATCTGATGAACATCCACCTGACACCTACACAACCACATCACATAGAAGACCATCTGATGATCATCCACCTGACACCTACACAACCACATCACATAGAAGACCATCTGATGAACATCCACCTGACACCTACACAACCACATCACATAGAAGACCATCTGATGTACATCCACCTGACACCTACACAACCACATCACATAGAAGACCATCTGATGAACATCCACCTGACACCTACACAACACATCACATAGAAGACCATCTGATGAACATCCACCTGACACCTACACAACCACATCACATAGAAGACCATCTGATGAACATCCACCTGACACCTACACAACCACATCACATAGAAGACCATCTGATGATCATCCACCTGACACCTACACAACCACATCACATAGAAGACCATCTGATGAACATCCACCTGACACCTACACAACCACATCACATAGAAGACCATCTGATGATCATCCACCTGACACCTACACAACCGCATCACAATAGAAGACCATCTGATGAACATCCACCTGACACCTACACAACCACATCACATAGGAAGACCATCTGATGTAACATCCACCTGACACCTACACAACCACATCACATAGAAGACCATCCTGATGATCATCCACCTGACACCTACACAACCACATCACATAGAAGACCATCTGATGAACATCCACCTGACACCTACACAACCACATCACATAGAAGACCATCTGATGATCATCCACCTGACACCTACACAACCACATCCCATAGAAGACCATCTGATGAACATCCACCTGACACCTACACAACCACATCACATAGAAGACCATCTGATGACATCCACCTGACACCTACACAAGCACATCACATAGAAGACCATCTGATGTTCATCCACCTGACACCTACACAACCACATCACATAGAAGACCATCTGATGATCATCCACCTGACACCTACACAACCACATCACATAGATGACCATCTGATAACATCCACCTGACACCTACCACAACCTCATCACATAGTAAGACCATCGGATGTATCCACTGACACCTACAAAACC